>NW_016165807.1:5801-13022 GCF_001687245.7 Rhagoletis zephyria | reverse complement strand
ACAAAAGCATAAAACTTGGGCAATTAAAAACAAGAAAATTGCTAAAACGATTTTATAAATAATTTGTTTTATTTTATTGACAAAATATATATATTCCAGATAATGTAAGTAAAACAAAACTATAATCAAAATAAAAGCCTTGAGTATCAGTGCTGACAAGATACATGCATCACTTAGGGTTACTTCGTTTGTTGATAGGGCCTGTTCGAGGCACGTAATAAAAGCGGCATTACTGCCGTACTGATGAAAAATGGCAACATTGTTGTAGCTGCCTAAAGAGCGAAATACACCACACAAGCGGTTTGATCAAACCTTCAAACACCCCCATACACAGCACAAATGGCTTGAAGCAAAGGGAAATTTCCTGATCACGATTGAGAGAATACAAAGGTTGCGCCGATCTCGGACCGCTATTCCTCTCTTAACGAATTTGACAGAATCGTGGTTTGCATGACGTCACACTTGTGCAACTTGTTTACGTTTTCCTTGCAACATTTTTTCTTCTTCTTCCATTCTTGCTCACGTTTTGGCATTTCTCTCTCGCAATTGCACCAGTGTGACGTCACACAAAAGTTATTCTCAAAAATCCTCTCTGATCGGCGCAATCTTGTATTCTATCATTCTTGCTAACTGATAATACATTGCTAGAAACACAGCACGTGATACTTTAATAATTCGCGCAACACTGCGGTTATGATTGCAACTCAAACAAGCCCATACTTTTTGACATTATAGTACCTTAAAAGAGAGCCGCACTGAGTTGTCAATCACACCTTGTTTAGTACACCTTGGTTGTATTGTGGATTACGTTTTCCTTTAACAAATTTTGTTCGTACATATGTACGATGGAGGAATTATACTAGGTGAAGTGATTAGAGCGAGAATGCAGATGTTGACACTGCCTTATTTGAAAAATTGCCTTTAAAATTTTACTATAAGGCAGCCGAGCGCCAGAAAATAAAGCGAGAAGGCTGTTTTATTACTTCACTTTTTTATTGCGCCATGCAGATGTACTCAAATAAAAAATCGTCACTTAGGGGAGAAAAATCGTCAAAACGTCATTAAGCTAAAAAAACGTCAAATTGACGACGAAATCATCAATTCGGCAACGCTGTCATCTAGTGAAATTTTATTATCTCATACTTGTCAAAAATTTACTCGCAGCGAATTACCGATTCACACACCCTCTTAATACGCCTTGTCTCAGTGGTGGGAAATGAAATTGTTCCGTCAGAACGAAATCTATACAAAATCTGTACTTTCTGACTATAAATTGTATCGACTCTCTTATCTGCTTATATATTTTCTTAGTAGACGCACACATACATTCCCTTCGAGACCAGTGCAGCTGATTCGCACTTGATAGTAGTAGGGTGAATTATAGCCCGAACACAATGAAAACTACGAGTTACGGACCGCAGCTCTCAAAATATTTTAACACGTACTCATATGTAGATAATTTTTTTGGCGACGACCGGGCTACCCGACGACTGTGGTTGTGGCCAGATTAGATCTATTTCTATTTTTCCAGCGACAGATAAGGTTCTTCCTCTTCTTTTATGTGAAACTCATACAAATTCATGATGTCGCTGCCGCTCGTCGTTTTCAATGTGTTCAGAACTTAAGGAAAACGGATTAGCAACAAAAGCTTACGGGGTGTGCATAGCTCAGTGGTTAGCGCTTCTGACTTTGCACATCGATGACGGGTGTTCGATCCCTGTTGAAAGTCTAGAAAAAAAGAAGTTTGATGAGGAGATGTTGTGATCTCCGAAATAGCTGCTATAACTTCTATCGCTTAAGCATTGCTGTTTTTTTTCAATTTTCCCAACAAATCTTGTCTTGTCTTGTATATGTATATTTATGAAAATCTGTTGTTTTAATTGACGAAACTATTGCTTCTGTATGAAACTGATTTTGACATTTTATTTTAGGATTTCGTATCGAAGAAATTCTTTCAAAATTTGCCTAGGAATGTGAAGCTGATAGCACACCTTGTGCGATTTTATAATCGGCGTGTTTTATTTGACCAGAAATTTAAGCTATTACCATATTTTCTATGAAAAACTTAACCAACATAAATATATTGGCTTAATAAAAGCTATCTTGGCTTGTATATAGAACTATGTAGGTGCATTGCCATTCAGCATCAGAAAGTTTTCTGCTTCAGCCAATTAGAAGGGGGCTAAAGCTTGCATGTGACACTACAACGTTCAAAAATTTGTGTTCCCAAAAATATTAAAAATTTTCAAAAAATATCGAAATGGTATGGATAAAAGAGGTCATTGCGATAATTGGTTTAGAGATTTAGGTACTGGCTTGTGATGGTTGTATAAAACACGCATAAAGCACGTTCAAGACATTTTTGAACACTTTTTAAAAACTTACAAGGCAAATTCGAAAAGGTCAAACCAAAAAGAGAAAAAAAAAATTTCCCGCTTTGAATTTTCAGAGCTTTATATTTTTAATATTCATCACAAACATTCCTCATAAACAGTTTTGCGTATAAGGAAAGTATATTGTGAACGAAACTGTGTCAAAAAAACAATTCTACCAAAAATGCCAATACTGCCTTGGCATGTCGTGAAAATAATGGCTCCGTCAGAATAGGTACTTTGCGTACGTTCAGCTCAAGTATGAAACGGACGCTGCTGTGTTTTTGCATAGAGAGCGCCAGATTGCCAATCTTTGCGTCGACAGATTGGACGAACGTTAGCCAACTCTCAACTTTTGACGCTCGAAAGTCGGGCATGGCTGACAGTTTTATAACCTTGCGTTTACACAAGACAAGACAATTGAGAATATGTATTAGTTGTCACATTGTTTGTGTAAAGTAGGCGCCCAGACAATAAACTGTCTTCGAAAAGTCAAAAACAGTGATGAAAACAATGAAAGAGGTGTGAACATATTAGTAAAAAAGCTTGAATGTATTGTTTATGTATCTGCAAAGTTGACTTACGTAAACCCCAAGTACTTACTCCACCACACTGCCGAAGATTAGCTTGGCAGGAGTCTTAGCCGTGGTTTCACGCACTGCTGACCAGTATCCAAATCCGCAAATGCTCTTCCAAGGTTTAATTTAACCGTTCCACCATGCCATCTGATTGGGGATGGAGATTCGTTGTTCGAGTTTTCCGGATACACAAAATTTCTTCCTTGGTCAGTGTGTAGCTCTATAGGTACACAGTACATCGCAACTCACTGTAGGTGAATAGCTCCGCTACTGTTTTAGCTACCTGGTTTGGAATCGGGTATAGCTCCGGCCAGCGAGACGTATTTGCCGCAATAAGAGGAAAGAGGCCGAAATACGTGAGTGCGAAGGGCTGAGATGCTGGCCGACAGGAAGAAGACCAGAAAGGTTTCAAGATCAGGGCGAACTCCTGCATCACTTTGCCACCCTACTGAATTGTAATAGCGCTGAAAGTAGTGGAGAAGACGAACCCGAGCCCCCAGTCGATGACGATGGAGTGGTTGTCCCTCCGCCTGACTATGACGAGGTACGAATAGCATTACGCGACTGAAAAACAACAAAACTGCTGGAGCTGACGGCCTGCCAGCCGAGCTATTCAAGTACGGCGGCGAGGAGCTGATGAGGTGCATTAATCAAATCTTATGCAGAATATGGTCAGATGAAGGCATGCCTGACGACTGGAATTGAAGTGTGCTCTGCCCAATCAACAAGAAAGGTGACCGCACCCTTCGCGGACTCAGCCTTCTAAACATAGGTTACAAGGTCTTATCGAGTGTATTGTGCGGAAGATTGAAGCCCACCGTACCTTATCAGTGTGGCTTTAGGCCTTTCCAAATCTTGGAAAAGACCCGCGAGAATAATATCGACACACACCATCTATTTGTCGATTTCAAAGGCGCTTTCGACAGCACGAAGAGAAGTTGCCTTTATGCCGCGATGTCTGAATTGTGTATCCCCGCGAAACTAATACGGCTGTGTAAAATGAAGTTGAGCAATACCACCAGCTCCGTCAGAATAGGCAAGGATCTCTCCGAGCCGTTTGATACCAAACGAGGTTCCATATTTGGTAACTCCCTTTCGAGTGATTTCTTTATTCTTATGTAGGAGAAGATAATAAGAGCCGAAGAACTGAACCGCTCAGGCACAATTCTTTACAAGAGCGTACAGTTGCTGGAGTATGCCGACACATTGATATTATCGGTAAAAACAAGTGCTACGTCTGTTCTGCCTTCTCGGGATTGGATAGAGAAGCAAAGCGAATGGATCTGGTGGTGAACGAGGAACGAATTATCTCCTGTCATCACACAAACAGTCAGAGCACCAACGTCCCTGTTGAGAGTTACAAGTATGAAAAAGTAGACGACTTCGTTTATTCGGGAACCAGCATTAACGCCAATAATAATGTCAGTCTTGAAATCCAACGGAGAATCACTCTTGCCAACAAGTGCTACTTTGGACTGAGTAGGCAATTGAGAAGTAAAGTCCTCTCGTCGTAAAAAGATCACACTGTATAAGTCACTCATCATGCCTGTGCTGGTGTATGGTGCGGAGGCATGGACAATGAAAGCACCTGATGAAGCGGCTCTTGGAGTTTTCGAGAGAAAGATTCTGCGAAAGAATTACGGATTTTTACGCGTTGGCGATGGCGAATACCGTAGACGATTTAACGATGAGTGACCGAATTAAAATCCAGCGGCTCCGCTGGCTTGGCCATGTCGTTCGAATGAACAGAAACGCTCCTGCTGTGAAAGCATTCATCGCGGGCCGCGATGCTGGTAACAGAGGAAGAGGAAGCCCTCCTCTCGTTGGAAAGACCAGGTAGAGAAGGACTTGGCTGCACTTGGCATTTCCGATTGGCGCCAGTTGACACAGAAGAGAAATGACTGGCATGCTGTTTTGGACTCGGCCAAAATCGCTTAGGCTAAAGTAGTCCATAACTACAAGGACGTATTTGTTTCCCTGTGCGCTCATAGAAAATAGACCGGCTACTTCCTTGGCAATGAAACGTTGCCCATAGAGGTACTTGTGGAAATGTTTGATGCACTCCACTAACGCTAGTAGTTCTCTCGGGTTACGCCCATCAATTACCTGCGACAGTACGCCTCCTATGGAATAACCACTAGCATACATAACCAAAATAAATGTTTCACCTGGAACGGGATACGCTAGCATAGGTGCAGTACATAGCCGTTCAGAGTTTGGAAAGCCTCCTGCTGCTCCTTGTTCCACTCGAAGGCTCTATTTTTCATAGTGAGCTCATGAAGGCTATTAGCAACGCTGGCGAAATCAGGAACAAATCGACGGTAGTAGGTGCATAGCCCAAGAAAACTTCGGAGTTGGTGCAGGTTTCTAGGTCTAGGCCATTCCTTTACTGCTTCTATCTTTTCATTCACAGTGCAGATGCCCTCAGTTGTCGCCTTGTGCCCTAAGTAGTTCACTTCCTTTTTGAACAGTTAGCACTTTTTAGGACTTAATTTAAGACCAGCGCCAGCTATTCCCTGGAAAACTTCTTCCAAATTATTCAGGTGTTTCTTAAAGCTTTTACCCAATACGATAATGTCGTCTAGATACACCATACATGTTTTTCAATGCAGTCCCTTAAGCACATGGTTCATAAGTCTTTCAAAAGTGGCAGGAGTGTTGCATAATCCAAAGGGTATCACCGTGAATTGCCACAGACCATCTCCAACGCTGAAAGCTGTCTTTTCCTTGTCCTCGTCAACAACCGCTCTTAAGGTCGAGTGTTGAGAACCACTTCGTTCCAGTAAACGATTCCAGAGTATCATCGATCCTGGGAAGTGGATGGCTGTCCTTTTTCGTCACATAATTTAGTTTCCGTGGTCCATGCAGAACCGCATTTGACCATCCTTCTTCTTCAAAGGTACTACCGGCAAACTCCATGGACTCGCTGATGGTTCAATTACACCACTCTCGCTTATTTCTGTTATGATCTGGCTTACAGCGTCACGTTTGGCAAATGGAACGCTTCGAGGAGCTTGACGGATTGGCCTTGCATCGCTAGTATTAATTAAATGTTTCACAACGTTGGTCCTGCCTGGTTTGTTGCCATCCTTGTCGAATATGTCGGAGTATTTGCGGAGAAGTTCCTTAGCCTTGTACTGGTATTTTCCTTCCAACTCTTCCGTCCTCATAAGAGTTTTGTGAGGGAGTAGCAACACAACAAAACTTTTAAAGCGCAATGAAACCCGCCGTGTATTTGCCCCTCGCGCGGTTAATGGCAAACCTCCGAGTGTACATATTTCTACCAAGAAAAAGAGCTTCTCTCTTTGTGTGATATAAAGGTGCGCCCCACAAATCGGAGGAGAAGCTCGGCCAAACACTAACATATTGTGAAAGCGCCAGTATATTTTTATTATGATAATCGTAAATTTGTTGTTTCGATAAAATACTTGATAAGATATAAATAAACAAGACATGTTAAGAAAATACCGATATTTCGGGACTAACAATAACTTTTTTTTATATCACTAGTTCTCACAAACCATCCACAACCACCACCTGATGGCCAAGAAAATGAGACTAGAGCAGTGGCAGCAGAGCAGCAACTAGCAAAAGCTACGTAACAGCGGCAAAGAAATTAACAAATCAGTTGAGTGTAAAACGTGAGCGTGTTTGGAACGTTTCGACTTAAATAGTGGATAGCTGAAAATTCTATAAAAAGTACTGGAATTATAATATATATTATAAATTTTTTGTCGGCATAGAGGCGGCAAATCAATCGAATAAAACACTGTGAGTAACCAGTAAACGGAAGCAGAGGCATAGGAAATTTCACGAGTGCATAGAGGAAGCACAATCAGGGGGTTCAAGAACGAGAACAAGAGAGTGAAGTGTATGTACATAGCGCGCGGTAAAGTGTATCTATACGGACTTTCTACGTTAGATTTTTATCGGAAAATTTGTATGACCGAAAAATTAGTGTACTAGAAGAGAATNAGNAAAAAAAAAAACGAAAAAGCAGAAATTAAGCAAATCGGCTTTCGGAAGGGAAAGTAAAAAAAGAAAATTAGTGGAAATTTTGTGCGTTGATATTTAACTAACGAAATCCGAAAAGAAAGAGTATTTCAGTTAACTACAAAAATAAAAGTGTTGTTTCTTAGAAGAGGCTGTCTCAACCAACATACATATTTTACATTTTGCAGGAGTGGATATTTTACCACTGTTTTAAGCAAAGTCAAGCGTTCAAATAAGGTGAGTTACACTTCCACTTTCTTAAATTACCTGAAATTATG
>NW_016165807.1:0-5776 GCF_001687245.7 Rhagoletis zephyria | reverse complement strand
CTCTCGTAATTGCACCAGTGTGACGTCACACAAAAGTTATTCTCAAAAATCCTCTCTGATCGGCGCAATCTTGTATTCTATCATTCTTGCTAACTGATAATACATTGCTAGAAACACAGCACGTGATACTTTAATAATTCGCGCAACACTGCGGTTATGATTGCAACTCAAACAAGCCCATACTTTTTGACATTATAGTACCTTAAAAGAGAGCCGCACTGAGTTGTCAATCACACCTTGTTTAGTACACCTTGGTTGTATTGTGGATTACGTTTTCCTTTAACAAATTTTGTTCGTACATATGTACGATGGAGGAATTATACTAGGTGAAGTGATTAGAGCGAGAATGCAGATGTTGACACTGCCTTATTTGAAAAATTGCCTTTAAAATTTTACTATAAGGCAGCCGAGCGCCAGAAAATAAAGCGAGAAGGCTGTTTTATTACTTCACTTTTTTATTGCGCCATGCAGATGTACTCAAATAAAAAATCGTCACTTAGGGGAGAAAAATCGTCAAAACGTCATTAAGCTAAAAAAACGTCAAATTGACGACGAAATCATCAATTCGGCAACGCTGTCATCTAGTGAAATTTTATTATCTCATACTTGTCAAAAATTTACTCGCAGCGAATTACCGATTCACACACCCTCTTAATACGCCTTGTCTCAGTGGTGGGAAATGAAATTGTTCCGTCAGAACGAAATCTATACAAAATCTGTACTTTCTGACTATAAATTGTATCGACTCTCTTATCTGCTTATATATTTTCTTAGTAGACGCACACATACATTCCCTTCGAGACCAGTGCAGCTGATTCGCACTTGATAGTAGTAGGGTGAATTATAGCCCGAACACAATGAAAACTACGAGTTACGGACCGCAGCTCTCAAAATATTTTAACACGTACTCATATGTAGATAATTTTTTTGGCGACGACCGGGCTACCCGACGACTGTGGTTGTGGCCAGATTAGATCTATTTCTATTTTTCCAGCGACAGATAAGGTTCTTCCTCTTCTTTTATGTGAAACTCATACAAATTCATGATGTCGCTGCCGCTCGTCGTTTTCAATGTGTTCAGAACTTAAGGAAAACGGATTAGCAACAAAAGCTTACGGGGTGTGCATAGCTCAGTGGTTAGCGCTTCTGACTTTGCACATCGATGACGGGTGTTCGATCCCTGTTGAAAGTCTAGAAAAAAAGAAGTTTGATGAGGAGATGTTGTGATCTCCGAAATAGCTGCTATAACTTCTATCGCTTAAGCATTGCTGTTTTTTTTCAATTTTCCCAACAAATCTTGTCTTGTCTTGTATATGTATATTTATGAAAATCTGTTGTTTTAATTGACGAAACTATTGCTTCTGTATGAAACTGATTTTGACATTTTATTTTAGGATTTCGTATCGAAGAAATTCTTTCAAAATTTGCCTAGGAATGTGAAGCTGATAGCACACCTTGTGCGATTTTATAATCGGCGTGTTTTATTTGACCAGAAATTTAAGCTATTACCATATTTTCTATGGAAAACTTAACCAACATAAATATATTGGCTTAATAAAAGCTATCTTGGCTTGTATATAGAACTATGTAGGTGCATTGCCATTCAGCATCAGAAAGTTTTCTGCTTCAGCCAATTAGAAGGGGGCTAAAGCTTGCATGTGACACTACAACGTTCAAAAATTTGTGTTCCCAAAAATATTAAAAATTTTCAAAAAATATCGAAATAGTATGGATAAAAGAGGTCATTGCGATAATTGGTTTAGAGATTTAGGTACTGGCTTGTGATGGTTGTATAAAACACGCCTAAAGCTCGTTTAAGACATTTTTGAACACTTTTTAAAAACTTACAAGGCAAATTCGAAAAGGTCACACCAAAAAGAAAATACAAAAAATTTCCCGCTTTGAATT
The DNA here is from genome assembly GCF_001687245.7 of Rhagoletis zephyria. Lineage (NCBI taxonomy): Eukaryota > Metazoa > Arthropoda > Insecta > Diptera > Tephritidae > Rhagoletis > Rhagoletis zephyria. Next base: position 3,868 of record NW_016165807.1, on the reverse strand, counting down.
TTCGGAGCTTTATATTTTTAATATTCATCATAAACAGTTTTGCGTATAAGGAAAGTATATTGTGAACGAAACTGTGTCAAAAAAACAATTGTACCAAAAATGCCAACACTGCCTTGGCTTGTCGTGAAAATAATGTTATGGCCCCGTCAGAATAGGTACTTTGCGTACGTTCAGCTCAAGTATGAAACGGACGCTGCTGTGTTTTTGCATAGAGAGCGTCAGATTGTCAATCTTTGCGTCGACGGATTGGATCGTAAGTCGGGCATTGCTGACAGTTTTATAACCTTGCGTTTACACAAGACAAGACAATTGAGAATATGTATAAGTTGTCACATTGTTTGTGTAAAGTAGGCGCCCAGACAATAAACTGTCTTCGAAAAGTCAAAAACAGTGATGAAAACAATGAAAGAGGTGTGAACGTATTAGTAAAAAAGCGTGAATGTATTGCTTATGTATCTGCAAAGTTGACTTACGTAAACCCCAAGTACTTACTCCACCACACTGCCGAAGATTAGCTTGGCAGGAGTTTTAGCCGTGGTTTCACGCACTGCTGACCAGTATCCCATCAGGAACAAGGGTATACGGACATTCCAATCTTTCTGATTCTTGTCCACGACCTTCCGCAAATGCTCTTCCAAGGTTTAATTGAACCGTTCCACCATGCCATCTGATTGGGGATGGAGATTCGTTGTTCGAGTTTTCCGGATACACAGTATCTGGAACATCTCTTGGAACACCACCGATTCAAAATTTCTTCCTTGGTCAGTGTGCAGCTCTATAGGTACACAGTATATCGCAACTCACTGTAGGTGAATAGCTCCGCTACAGTTTTAGCTACCTGGTTTGGAATCGGGTATAGCTCCGGCCAGCGAGACGTATTTGCCGCAATAAGAAGAGAAAGGCCGAAATACTTGAGTGCGAAGGGCTGAGATGCTGGGCGACAGGAAGAAGACCAGAAAGGTTTCAAGATCAGGGCGAACTCCTGCAATAACAACAATGGATGATGTCCAGAATGTACTTAAATTATGGAGAAGACGAATCCGAGCCCCCAGTCGATGACGATGGAGTGGTTGTCCCTCCGCCTGACTATGCCGAGGTACGAATAGCAATTACGCGACTAAAAAACAACAAAACTGCTGGAGCTGACGGCCTGCCAGCCGAGCTATTCAAGTACGGCGGCGAGGAGCTGATGAGGTGCATTAATCAAATCTTATGCAGAATATGGTCAGATGAAGGCATGCCTGACGACTGGAATTGAAGTGTGCTCTGCCCAATCAACAAGAAAGGTGACCGCACCCTTCGCGGACTCAGCCTTCTAAACATAGGTTACAAGGTCTTATCGAGTGCATTGTGCGAAAGACTGAAGCCCACCGTACCTTATCAGTGTAGCTTTAGGCCTTTCCAAATCTTGGAAAAGACCCGCGAGAATTAGATCGACACACACCATCTATTTGTCGATTTCAAAGGCGCTTTCGACAGCACGAAGAGAAGTTGCCTTTATGCCGCGATGTCTGAATTTGGTATCCCCGCGAAACTAATACGGCTGTGTAAAATGACGTTGAGCAATACCACCAGCTCCGTCAGAATAGGGAAGGACCTCTCCGAGCCGTTTGATACCAAACGAGGTTTCAGACAAGGGGACNATATTTGGTAACTCCCTTTCGAGTGATTTCTTTATTCTTATGTAGGAGAAGATAATAAGAGCCGCAGAACTGATCCGCTCAGGCACAATTCTTTACAAGAGCGTACAGTTGCTGGAGTATGCCGACACATTGATATTATCGGTAAAAACAAGTGCTACGTCTGTTCTGCCTTCTCGGGATTGGATAGAGAAGCAAAGCGAATGGATCTGGTGGTGAACGAGGAACGAATTATCTCCTGTCATCACACAAACAGTCACAGCACCAACGTCCCTGTTGAGAGTTACAAGTTTGAAAAAGTAGACGACTTCGTTTATTCGGGAACCAGCATTAACGCCAATAATAATGCCAGTCTTGAAATCCAACGGAGAATCACTCTTGCCAACAAGTGCTACTTTGGACTGAGTAGGCAATTGAGAAGTAAAGTCCTCTCGTCGTAAAAAGATCACACTGTATAAGTCACTCATCATGCCTGTGCTGGTGTATGGTGCGGAGGCATGAACAATGAAAGCACCTGATGAAGCGGCTCTTGGAGTTTTCGAGAGAAAGATTCTGCAAAAGATTTACGGATTTTTACGCGTTGGCGAGGGCGTATACCGTAGACGATTTAACGATGAGCTGTATGAGATTTAATTAAAATTAATTAAATCCAGCGGCTCCGCTGGCTTGGCCATGTTGTTCGAATGAACAGAAACGCTCCTGCTTTGAAAGCATTCATCGCGGGCCGCGATGCTGGTAACAGAGGAAGAGAAAGCCCTCCTCTCGTTGGAAAGACCAGGTAGAGAAGGACTTGGCTGCACTTGGCATTTCCGATTGGCGCCAGTTGACACAGAAGAGAAATTACTGGCGTGCTGTTTTGGACTGGGCCTAAAGGCTAAAGTAGTCCATAACTACAAGGACGTATTTGTTTCCCTGTTCGCTCATAGAAAATAGACCGGCTACTTCCTTGGCAACCCGCTCGAATGGTGCACTTGAGTTATAATGCTTCATCTGGCCATGACTTCTGTCTTTCGGCCCTTTAGCTGCAATTCACTCCGCGTAGTTAGCAATCCACTCCGCGACCGATTGCCGACAACCAACACAATAGAACCTCTTTTCGATCTTCTCCATGGTCTTCGTGATTCCCGTGATTGTGGAATTCCTTGAGTACGTCCGGAACTCTTACCCTCGGGATTACTATTAAATTGCGGGAGCACTAGCCATCTTCAGTTTCCCATACCCTATGCAAACAGCCAGATATCAACTTCAAGCTGCTCCATTGTGCTCAGTATGCCTTTCCATTGGGCTTTCTGCTGCCGTTATCTCCATAGTTGGCCGTCTGTCCGTCTCCAGTCCATGCATCAAAAGATCTGGATCTTCCTGCTTACACTATCGTAGCTGTTCTTCGTTCAACTCTTCCGCTGGTGTTATTGTCGTTAGCCAGACGACAATAATTTCTTCTTTGGCCTCAGCTTTTTGAGCAGTGTTTACTTTCCAGGCTACACGGTCGACGGGACATCGCATCAGCATTTCCGTGGACATTTCCCACTTCCCTTGCGGTGTTCAATAACGAATTCATAACTTTGCAGTCTCTAAATCCACCGAGATAGCTGTCCTTCTGGATTCTTGAACTGTATCTAGTAGCCACTTCAGCGCTGTATGATCTGTTCGAAATCTGAAACGTTGCCCATAGAGGTACTTGTGGAAATGTTTGATGCACTCCACTAACGCTAGTAGTTCTCTCGGGTTACGCCCATCAATTACCTGCGACAGTACGCCTCCTATGGAATAACCACTAGCATACATAACCAAAATAAATGTTTGACCTGGAACGGGATACGCTAGCATAGGTGCAGTACATAGCCGTGCCTTCAGAGTTTGGAAAGCCTCCTGCTGCTCCTTGTTCCACTCGAAGGCTCTATTTTTCCTAGTGAGCTCATGAAGGCTATTAGCAACGCTGGCGAAATCAGGAACAAATCGACGGTAGTAGGTGCATAGCCCAAGAAAACTTCGGAGTTGGTGCAGGTTTCTAGGTCTAGGCCATTCCTTTACTGCTTCTATCTTTTCATTCACAGTGCAGATGCCCTCCGTTGTCGCCTTGTGCCCTAAGTAGTTCACTTCCTTTTTGAACAGTTAGCACTTTTTAGGACTTAATTTAAGACCAGCGGCAGCTATTCCCTGGAAAACTTCTTCCAAATTATTCAGGTGTTCCTTAAAGCTTTTACCCAATACGATAATGTCGTCTAGAT
>NW_016165806.1:23089-26290 GCF_001687245.7 Rhagoletis zephyria | reverse complement strand
GTGGAGTTAGCGTATTCCACCTTGCTTCTCACAAAGGACTTATAAAAATGTAAAGCTACTTTGGGCACCAAACCGCTTTTTNCTCACAAAGGACTTATAAAAATTTAAAGCTACTTTGGGCACCAAACCGCTTTTTATAGGTGTTAAACATTTGATAAGATTTTTACCCGGTACCGCAATCCTTTTTAGTCTGCTAACCTGATTATTTACCGACGTACTCGCAGTAATTACCCTCCCCAACCACTTTAGCGAGCGGAGCTGCTCAACTTCTTTACCATCCAAGCATAAAGAAAAAGAGCTAAACCTATTGCTGTTTAAACACATGAATTTGGTTTTTTCCACATTTATACCAAGATTTAGACTTTTGCACCTATTACTGAAAGCCATCAGTTTACCCTCAAGGGCACTTATAGCCTCCAGCTCAGTATTACCACAACAGATGAACGCAAAATCATCCGCAAACTGAAACATCAACGAGCTATCATCATTTTGCCTGTGGAGCCCTGCAGTATAAAGGTTAAAAAGCAGCGGCGACAGACAGCTCCCCTGGGGTAGTCCATTTGAAACCTCAACTGAATGCTTTCCTAACACAAGAGTTCTTCTGGAGAAAAAGTTTATAACCCAATTACGAATTCTGCTATCGACTCCTAAAACCTTTAACCTGTAATCTAACTTGTCGATGCTGACACAATTGTACGCGTCGGAAATATCCAATACACACACGTAAACTTTTTTCCTATACTTCTTAAATTTACTGGACCAGTAAATGAACTCATTAAGGCACATTGTCGCCGATTTCCCTTTTTTGTATGCAAAGCAGCCATCCGGAAAAACGTTATTTTTTTCCGCCCATTCCATTAGCTCTTCTTTTATAATCATGTTGATACTCTTCACAAACACTGAAAGAAGCGATATAGGTCTGAAATTCTGAATATCATTAAGATCCTTCCCATGCTTAGGAATAGGTACGATCTTGATCTTCCTCCACTCCTCTCTAACTCTATTCTCCAAAAAATGCCTCTCAAAATCGTGAACTAAAGCCTCCTTCGTGTCTACCGGCAGCCCTTTCAGCATACCAAATGTTACGCCATCCAAGCCCCCCGCCGATTTCTTCTTTTTCTTCAAAACGCTGTCAAACATCTCCACCGAAAACTCTAACCCCGACTCGTCCATACACCCATTGTCGCTGACCTGACAGTCCCTACCCACTTCAACGGTCCGCAATGCGCATTGGTTTTTTAATAAGTCTAAATATTGAGCCTGCTCATCACTGGGCCAACATGGAACACTTTTACGAGTTCCCTTAACACTATTTACGAACCTCCATGCATCTGTAGTGNGCTCATCACTGGGCCAACATGGAACCCTTTTACGAGTCCCCTTAACACTATTAACGAACCTCCATGCATCTGTAGTATTCGGGTATTCATTTAACTCACTAATTTTCGCCCGATAGCAGTCCGCTTTTGCTTTTTTTACAGCCGCTTTCCACTCCTCTTCCATATTAAGTAAATCCTCAAAGTCTCTAACATTGTTCGTCAGCCTCGCTTTCTTCCTGCACGCCGAAAGCAGGCGAAATTGTTTTTTTAATGACTCGTTCCACCACGCTTTGAGGGAACCCTTTACAGAGTTTAAATCAATCGTGGCTCCTTTAATCTCCTTATTTATGGCCTCACAGATACCATCAACCCCCTCATTACAGTGAATTCTAGCCAGCGCCGAGTTAAGTTTTCGCTTTTGAACGAACGGAACCGGTTTGCTCGCAACGTTTGGAAAATCTATAATAATAGGCCAGTGATGGCTGCCCCCGACAAACACAGGGACCACCTTCCACATAAGCTGACAGTTCGAGTTAGTAAAAGAAAGATCTAAGACTGAAAGGCTGCCTGGACAATTTTTGCTAGTAGCGAAAGTAGGACTACCATCGTTTAAACATTTGAAATTTGCCTTACGAATCGCATCGAGCAGAATTTTACCTTTAGGAAGGTCCTTTGGGCTACCCCATCTTCTGGTCTTAGCATTGAAATCCCCCAACAGTAGGATGTTTTCGCGTCCCTCCAAAAACAGCAATAAACGACTAATTTCATAGTCAAAGAGATGTTTGTTTAAATTCGGTGGAAAATAAGCAGAAACTATAATAAAATTTTGAAGCAAGCTTGTGGTTTTAGCCACAACAATGTCATAGTTGGAATTGTATCTGATTTTTTGTAAGCGTAAGTTTTTCCTAGTTTCAATGGCTACACCCCCGTAGCCATCCGCCCTGAACTTTGATAACAAATTAAAATTTATAAGTTTATGGCCCTCAAGAATATCACCGCACGAGAAAATCTCTTGTAGAACCACTATGTCGATCTCATTATGCTGAATGAAAAAGTCTATATAATCTCTATTGGCTTTCAGACTCTGACAATTAAATTGAAGAATTTTTATTGTCATCTTTGTTTCTATTTACAACAAGTCTATCATCTACGTTAGTTTTAATTAGATTCCCCAACACCTTCAAAATCGGCTCCTCAGCATCGATATTGAATTTCACCGACAACTCACTGAGAAGTTTTTCAATTTCACTCACTCTCTCCCACTTGGGACTTTCATACACTGGCACAGACTTTTCTATAACCCTGGCCTGCTGAACCTTCTTGCCGACCTCACTGCTCTTGTTAACTGCTGCTCTGGCAACCACGTTGTATTTTCTCCTGGTTAAAGCTCAGTTAGTCTAGACTTAATTTCCGTAACTTAACTTAACTTAATATTTTGGCCAACCTGTTATATGAGAAACTGTGTTGGCGGTTAGTTAAAACTTAACTTACCGTAAAAAACTTAAGAACCTGTAGATTTTAGGTTCTTAAGTTACGGCCTTACGGAAATTGAGAGCGGTGAGAGAATCAGGCTTGCCAGACTCTCGTTTTTGTATTTCTTAAAAACAAATGAAAGCAAACCTTTTTGTTTGCATGACTTTTTTTGATGTGGCAATTTGGGCGGCGAACTGTTATACAGCTGAAAGAGAAAATACAAAAACAAAATATTTCCGCTCTTGGCTTAAGTTGACTTGTTGAGTAATCATTGATGATTGCTTACGGTAAGTTAATATAAGTTAAGTCTAGATTAACTGAGCTTTTAGACAACTTCTTCACCGTCATGATCTCAATGACCTGGGCATGCATCACGTAACTTTGAAACGATAGTCGTGCAAACGATACT
>NW_016165806.1:21302-22989 GCF_001687245.7 Rhagoletis zephyria | reverse complement strand
ATTGACAAATTATAGAAATATTGAATTTATTAAGTGCACAGAATCGGGCTGTAAGTATATACATGTTTGTTATGAAATATAGCAGTGTTAAATATTCAGTATATTTTTTTCCCAGTGAAGAAAATAGGATTTTGGTAGTGAAGATTTGGTAACTTCTCTTAAGAGATTTTGGTAGANGTTAAATATTCAGTATATTTTTTTCTCAGTGAAGAAGAGAGGATTTTGGTAGTGAAGATTTGGTAAATTTTCTTAAGACATTTTGGTAGAAAAAAATGTTGGCGTGTGGCAACCATGTCCAAGAGCCGCCTCATCGGATGTTGTCATTGACCATGCTTCTGGGCCATATACCAGCACGGGCATGATGAGTGACTTATAGAGCGTGGTTTTCGTACGTCGAGAGAGGACTTTACTCCTGAATTGCCTACTCAGTCCAAAGTAGCACTTGTTGGCAAGAGTGATTCTACGTTGGATTTCAATGCTGACATTATTATCGGTGTTAATGCTAATTCCCAAGTAAACGAAATTCTCTACTTTCTCAAACTTGTAACTGTCAACAGTGACGTGGGTGCCAAGGTGCGAATGTGCTGACTGTTTGTTTGATGAGAGGAGATACTTCGTCTTGTCCTCGTTTACCACCAGACCCATTCGCTTTGCTTCCCTATCCAACTTGGAAAAGGCAGAACAGACTTCGCGGCGATGATGTCGATATCATCGGCATAAGTCAGCAATTGCACGCTCTTGTAGTAAATTGTTGCTGCCTTGTCTTGGCCTAGTGAATAACGTAAGCTTCACTTCTATATATTGTTATGGATCGTTCTTAATCAAATACAACCCCACAATTGCAATTCAACAGCCGATTTCCCTCCCGATTTTCGCGGAAACCGTTCGAGTTTTTGAAGCTATTTTATAAAATTTTCGAGCCAATTCCTGCCTGCCAACGTCTCGAGCTCCACACACTGACTTTTGTACATCTTTCTGTCTTTCTTTTCTTAATTTTGAAAGGCGTTCTTCCAGGTCATCTCTTCCTTCTTCACTCCTTATTCGCATTCTACAGTGTCGCTGTGTATCACTAACGATCAGCGGCGGGCTTTAGTATGCGCTTGTCCATAACAAATTGATTAGAAGTTCCTAAAAGCTTTCCCGCGAACGTTGGCAATTTGTTTTTTGTCGGGAACGAACTTGGATACAAGGTGTAACAAATTACTTCCAACCACAAGTGTAACACAAAATTTATGCGCACTCTGGTGGCAGCTATTTCCAGTTTCCATATCTCCTCCATCGCATTTCTTATATTGCGGTAATGTTAGCCTTAAAATTTGTGAGGCAAATAAATCTGCTGGATAAAAGCTATACAGGGTCCGCAGGTATCCGTAAATCCTAGCCCTTGTACCGTTTGCGAGGGTCATCGACATTTGAGCAGATAATTTCACGAGGCTTGCTTGGTATTTTCATTAGAAGCACTTTTCCAACCGCACCGGTCAACTAATATTTTTCTGGTCTCATATCTTTACGAGAAACCACCATCTCATCTAAGCGCGCACGCGCGTTAATCGTCATCAAAAAATCGCTGCGCAGACTTCACCGTCGGCATGAAGCTGGAATGCGCATAGCATTTTAATGGCGTGTTTGATTAGCGCGACAATTTCACGCAATGAATGCCAAATGGACAGCAGGCAAGCAGCCAATA
>NW_016165806.1:18926-21128 GCF_001687245.7 Rhagoletis zephyria | reverse complement strand
TTGTTATGGATCGTTCTTAATCAAATACAACCCCACAATTGCAATTCAACAGCCGATTTCCCTCCCGATTTTCGCGTTTTTGAAGCTATTTTATAAAATTTTCGAGCCAATTCCTGCCTGCCAACGTCTCGAGCTCCACACACTGACTTTTTTACATCTTTCTGCCTTTCTTTTCTTAACTTTGAAAGGCGTTCTTCCAAGTTATCTCTTCCTTCTTCACTCCTTATTCGCGTTCTACAGTGTCGCTGTGTATCACTGACGATCAGCGGCGGGTTTTAGTATGCGCTTGTCCATATCAAATTGATTAGAAGTTCTTAAAAGCTTTCCCGCGAACGTTGGCAATTTGTTTTTTGTCGGGAACGAACTTGGATACAAGGTGTAACAAATTACTTCCAACCACAAGTGTAACACAAAATTTATGCGCACTCTGGTGGCAGCTATTTCCAGTTTCCATATCTCCTCCATCGCATTTCTTATATTGCGGTAATGTTAGCCTTAAAATTTGTGAGGCAAATAAATCTGCTGGATAAAAGCTATACAGGGTACGGAGGTATCCGTAAATCCTAGCCCTTGTACCGTTTGCGAGGGTCATCGACATTTGAGCAGATAATTTCACGAGGCTTGCTTGGTATTTTCATTAGAAGCACTTTTCCCACCGCACCGGTCAACTAATATTTTTCTGGTCTCATATCTTTACGAGAAACCACCATCTCATCTAAGCGCGCACGCGCGTTAATCGTCATCAAAAAATCGCTGCGCAGACTTCACCGTCGGCATGAAGCTGGAATGCGCATAGCATTTTAATGGCGTGTTTGATTAGCGCGACAATTTCACGCAATGAATGCCAAATGGACAGCAGGCAAGCAGCCAATACGAACTACTGTCGGCGTGGCTGCAACTGCTGCTGCTGGCAAAACAAACAAAAAAACAGTTCCAGTCCAAGTGAATACAGCCTCGTTAATGCAATTGACAGCTATGTTGCATATATATGTATGTATGTACATACGTGATGGAGACGAGCATCTTCAAATTCATTGCGTCTTTAGAGAGGCATCTTCCCCGTAGCTCCCACTGCACCTATCCACTGCTGCCACCTGCCATTTGCAGGTTTGTAGTATTGCGTGTCTTGCTGCAGCTCCGCGCTGCGCCAGTGGAAGCTGGCGACAGATAAGGATCGTGTTCGACAACTTGTATTATAGACAGTACGTGTGCATGTACGCATTGCTACCTCTCCCCCAATCGCCCGTTCGCCACTCAATTAGCTTGCTGCATTTGTGAGTTGCTGTTGTTGTTATTGTTGGTGCATTGCTTTAAAAATGTTTTATTTATGGTTTTGCAGGGCATCGTTGACTTGTTAAATGGGTGTTCCCTTTATATTCCATTATTGTGTCTCCACCATTACGCTCCATACCGTTGCTTACTGGGCATACACCGCATTCTACCCAGCATCCTTACGGTCTTTTATGTTGTAGGTACATACATACAATCTTTATTGTTGTGGCTTGGCTTTACCCTTCAACATTTCGGAATGTTGTCACTAATCAGCACCACCAACAAAGCAACAACAAAGTAACAGCAGCATTGCGCAATAAAATTATAAAACAAATTGACACTTGTCAGAAGCTGAAAACGTTTAAGGTCCAGCGATAAGTGACGCTCTGCTCTCGTCGAAAACTTTTAAGAGCGCGTATAGCAGGCAATTTTTTAAATATTGAAAGCGAGAAAAGGGGACGAGGAAATAACGGAGAGCTGTCATAGCACAACTGTCATTTTTTGACATATTAATGTCACTTTAAAGAATTGTAAACGTCAATTAAATTAGTTGACAGCTTCCCGTATTGGTTTTGTACTGATATGACTGTTGCCGACTAAACACGGTAGTATTGATTTACAAGTTGTTCTGTTATGAAACAACAGCCAAGTCTAAAGTGGAATTATTAAAAAAAAAGTAAATAAGAACTAAGCACACGATGCTAAGTATCGGATTAGGTGGTTCGGATTAAGTAGATGTCGATTTGATAAAATTCGGAATCAAAAGTCGGTGATGCTATCGCCCGAGCAACACTGAATTCAGAAAGTGAGAGACGTCTGAGAAAAAATTTCGAAAATACGGTCTTCGAACCTGTAGAGGTAAAATCAGCAGAACCTCAGTTATTACACTAGGTATCATTATAACTCCTTAAATATTATAATAATTACATG
>NW_016165806.1:10442-15924 GCF_001687245.7 Rhagoletis zephyria | reverse complement strand
ACCGGGGGCAGTAGTCAGATCCCTGGTAAAGCTTGTGGTCAAAACTGACCTTGTTAGGCTCATAAACCGCATAATTTGCCTATGCCGATGATGTTGCGCTTTTAGTGAGGGAGAAATTTCTGGACTCTTGAAATAAAGTTGTCGAGGAAGCCTAATATCGAGGAGAGAGCCAGGAAGGCTTCTGTTGTGGCTTTATAAAGTTGCAGAGCGGCAATAGGTAAGAGATGGGGCCTTTCTCCCAAGGTAATTTCCTGGCTCTATGAGACCATAATCAAGCCTCGAGCCTCTTCCGGGATCACTGCGTGCATAGCGTGACACCAGCTAGCTCTTTCTCAACTCATAGCCCACCTAGGGATGCGTGGATGGAGGGCGGTCGTTAGAGCGATGCACCGGTGAATTGGAAGGATCGGTGGGGTGAATTTTTTCAGGGAGCTCTCAATCAACCTTAAATTTAGGCTTCCAGATCACTGTAGTGTGTTTCAGGCGGACGTTGCTGCTATTAAGAAAGCAGTCGATTGCTTGCTATTAGTCGCTATGGCGGTAAGGGAGGTTAATATCAGACAGCCAGACGGCAATCAGAGCCTTGGGATCACTTACGGTACGCTCTAAGCTTATTGGCGAATGCCTTAATTCGCCGGACCGGGGCGGTGTAGGGATCTCCTTAGGCTCGCGCAGCCGAATCTCTCGATTCTAGTGGGTGTACTGACCTGGCATTGTCTTATCGGGGTTCATGCAGTGCTATTAAATATCGTATCGGACCCCCTATGTCGCAGCTGTATGGACTACGACGAGTCATCTCACTTGGGTTCACACTCTCTAACAACTCTGGAGGAGCTCTTCGGGATTAAGATTGGCCGCCTGCGAAACTTCGTTCTGGGCGCTCGGCAAGACTCGCTCTAACTTAGCAGTTACCGTTCGCAGTGGTATCCCAAAGGGCCAACTTCCACGGTCTAAGTGAGCCCCTTACAAACGGCAACCCCCTAAACCTAACCTAACCGCTCTCAACAAAATCGCCTGTGTAAATTGTGTTTCAATTTTCTAGAAAGCGATAAAATCGATTTTCTCTAAGTGAAAGCAACTTTTCAGGCGATGTTTAATCGCTTAAAAATCGTCTCATGTAAATATTGCTTTAGGGATTTCCCGCTGTAAATTATAAGCCCTGCGCTTTGGTCAACCCATTGGAAGCAAACGAACAGTTTAAAGAGATCAATAAACAAACATTTTTGTGGGCTGTGGTTTACAGTAAATATGTACATACATATGTGTTTATTTACCTAGGATAAGGTAAGAACAGATACATACATATTTTGAACAGCTGTATGTTAGCATTGATTTGAATATCCTGCCTTGCATTCCGAACAATGCTAATAAAGAGTAATGGCTTGAAGTGGTGAGAAATGAAGCGCCGCTCCAAATTTGACTTTTCGGCAGCTGAACGAAAAGTTAAGTAAATATTTTTTAGAAAATATTTATTTAAATAGCAACGAACAAATATCCTGCCTGCGATCCCCTTGATCATTTTTTGCTATGTTTATGGTCAAAACTAAGCAAATGGTCAGTGGTGGTGTGTTTGGTAAAAAATGCTTACAGTTCATTCATAAAAATTATTTATTTTTTTTTTTTTACGCCAAGTGTGTATTGCCATGTCATTGAATATGGCTTGTTGAGAAACCATGAATGGACGCAAATATTTCTATGGCTGCACATACACTTGTATGAATGTATAAGTAAATGTTTATACATATGACATAGGTGCCTGGGGTATTCGTTTTTTAATTTTTTTTTTTTAAAGCACTAGATGTTGCATTGGTAGTGGAGCAAAAAAAAAACAACTGCGAAGTGAAATGAAATGCATTCAAGGTAACTTCCTATGGTGTCGAATTACGAAAGTGTACATCAACTACATAGTACATACGTACTTATTTACTTTATGCACGTACATCAAGCCGCTTGGGATAGCAAAGTGCGTCTAGGGCCGCAGCTGTAGGTACACATAACAGTCCAAATGCACATCAAAAAGGTGCATGCATACATGCATAAATATGTATTTAGAAAGCGTATAAGTGAATGTGTGATTGCCAATATGCATAGAAATAAATTTATGTATGTACATAAAATAGTATTTGTGCATAAAATTTCTATGGGCACACCTTACAGGATATCTAAAAGCGACGAAAAAGAAACTGTGGGAATTATATATATTTCTCTTGGTTAGCTTTAGCGTTTAAAATTAGTAGAGACTTCTATTCATTATATTGACCTCACAGGCAGAGTCTAAAAAAATATTAATTTTCAAGATTTCGATACCATTTCTACGAAAATGCCGCCAGCGATTAGTTCCTGTTTTCTAATTTGAAGAAAAATCTCCGAGAACGAGTGGCAGTAGACAATCATTTCGAAGACATAGACGGCGAATATTTTTTCACTGGGTTGAAAGCACTTTATGATAAATGTAGCGAAGTTCATTATATTATCACTTCTAGCTGGGAGCTAGAGTTTATAATACTAATATGCATTTCTGGCCTAGGAGTGGAAAAATATTATCTTAAGATATAGCCTTTAGCAATTTGAAGGCAGATAGTATAGAATTGGCCTCGATTTTGCGTTTCCAAGGTTGTTTCCTTCAATTGAAGCAGCATGCTTATAGGAAAAATGATGGTTTATGCTTCAAGAAGCAACCTTAATGGCCTCCAATCTTTTTCTGACAGGAGATCGTATTTGTCATTGATATTTGCATACAATATTCTTTCCGGCAGTATTGTTTACCAAAGATATATCCAATTGAATGCGGCAACAATAAACATCATGTCGTATAGCCAGGCAGCGTTAAGAGCACTTGACTCTTGTAAAACGGTGTCATAGGTAGTAGACAGTTGCATAAAGGTACTGGTTAGACTAGGACCCAGTAACAGAGTAATCCTATGGTGAGTTCCGGGTCATGAGGCATTCGATCGCAACGAAAGGGCTGACACTCTGGCAAAAATCGGTGCCGGGAGGACTTGCAAGTTACAACCCAATAGCGCTCGGCAAAGGGTAATAGGCAGTCTAAAAAATTCAAAACTCCCACTTGAGTAATCTCCGAACGGCTGCTAAATCTTATCGGAGAGGGTTTAAGAACTCTCACCAGATACCTGACAGGACACTGCAGGCCATCTGCACAAGTTGGGACTCTCAGAGTAGACGAGCTGCAGGTTCATATACTATGTGATTGCCCGCGTATAACTCAACTCAGACTTGTACATCTTGGAGAGCGAATATCGTCTCCATCCAGAATCTGGAACATGACATCGCCCAAAGTGCTTAATTTTTTTAACAGCCTAAGGTTATAGTGACTTGATAAGGGTTAGCACAATAGATCTAGCTAGGTCGCAGCGTTATACATATGCCCTAATAATAATAATAATAATAAGACGCTGTACTAATTATTTTAAATTAAGTTTATTCGAACTCTTTGAATAATCTTATGCCGTTTTCTTTTCTATCCAAAAAAGTTGCCTTCCCATTGCTCTCTGGCCACTAATACTAAGAAGAGGGCAATGAAAAGGCAACACTTTTTGTAGAAAAGAAAACGCTACTAGTTTAAACGTAGTCTGTATGAAATTCTATTTGAAAGACTAAAGTAAATAAATAAATGAATTAAATTCAACAACTGTTTTTACACACCATTTATTGTTCAATTTTTGTCTCCAGATTTCTTTATTTACAAATTATGCACTTAAAAAAATTAAACAAACCAACAAATCCCCAATGACCACTCCAAAATATCTATTTCCATTTTTTCCGACGAAACAAACCGTAACAAGCTCATTCACACACTTTAAAATCAAATAATTGCTTCAGATCTCCGAATCATCCCCACAACAGCTTCCCCTCCCCTCTTCTGGTAATTAAGCGAAAATTCACAGCTCAATCACCCCAATCCAATTGTGAACCACAGTGGAGTGTAGTATCCCACCAATAATAACATTGTTCACATGATAAATTTATGCGGCAATCGCTGACAACACTTCAATTAGCTGCCAAGCTACTTCAACGCACCTAAAGGAAGGAGCGCCAAGTGCTCTTGATTTTTTTTTTTTTTTTTTGTTAGAGGTCATGAAGCTCCAGATTATCTTAGAAGTTTACATTCATATACATATGTATGTATAAATATGTACATATATTTCCGTATAGTAGGAAGTGTGAAAAAAGAATTACGCTACCATTTAAATTTGATGTAGCGAACGCGCGTGCGCATCAAGTCAAACATCATTGAGTGATAAATTAAAAAGTCATTTGTTTTGACAAGATACGAGTGCATTCTTGTGTGTCTTGTTAGTATGCCCATTCAGGGTGTTGAGAAAATTTATCATCAAAGTAGAGGAACTCATAAATTAAACGACTGGACATATCCTGAGAATTACCAAAATGTAATTTGTGCGCGGGGAGATAACGAAAATGGGAATAGTATGGAAGTACTACAAGAAAATCTGGTAGCTGGCACTCTTAAGATCGTCCAGAAGATCCCATTAAATAATTGCAAGACCTGGAAGTCCTTCCAAGAGCTCTTCATGGGAATCAGGAGGCTTTCCACTTTGAATTCCTTTCTTCTTTCTTTTCTGTATGTAGCATCTCGTCCAGTCCTAGTAATCTGAGACTGTAGAGAGTTAATATGCGTAACCTCTGGATACAACCTTCGCAGGTGTCTTAGTCTTTTTCTCGCCATTGCATCCCATTGTAAGAGGAGCCCGCAGCCTGCATTGTGAAGGGTGATTAGTTCCTTGTAGCTTTTGGGGTTATAGCTTCCTAGAAGTTCCTTCTACTGCCTTAGAGCAGACGTGTTCTCCCAATGTATTCTACTTAGCTGACGTTCTTCTGCTTTTAACTCTTCCCTGATGGTATGAGAACCAACTGAAAGGACGGGTTTTGGTCCTATAGGTCGATTGCCTGCCGCTGCTCTAGCTAGTCAGTCAGCCTCCTCGTTGTCCTGTATGCCTTTGTTGCCCGGGACCCCCAGCAGATGAACTGTGTTGTGTTCCCCCAGGGTATTTTATCTCGTAACGCATTAACCTTACAACTCCTGATTTAATCTCACACGAAGATACGGCTTCTACGAACTGTCGCATCAGATGACAATGTGCCGTTTCCTTGTGTGCGTCTCTGCAGAAGTACTTCCGCACAAACGCTGATGGAAAAAACCTCCGCTTGAAAGATACCAGGGTGGTTCCCCAAGGGAATGGAGATCCGGGCCTTAGAGCCATATATTCCTTCCCTTATACCCTGTTCAGTTTTACAGCCGTCTATGAACTACCTTTGAGTGTGGAACCGAAAGGTGTTGTCTAAAATTATCTCATTCCAGGCCGCTTTGCTAGCTAGTTCGGTTCCAAACTTTTTCTTGTAGGTGTTTATGGTAACCATGTTGTTTCTGTTTAGCTGGGAGCTAGGGATCTTGCCTCTGATTTCCTCTCCCAGTCTGCTCAAAATCAACTTGCCCTTGCCAGTG
>NW_016165806.1:0-7291 GCF_001687245.7 Rhagoletis zephyria | reverse complement strand
AAAACTTAATTTTTGTGAACCTCCATAAATGATTTGCAACTGTTAATATATATCAAAAGAAAGGTAAACCGATTACCTTTCTTTTGATTATAACACCGTTAAAATGGCTTTACGTTTTCATAAAAATATTGCAACTTTTGTAAACAGCTATATGTAGGCAGTGAAAAAGTGGTCAAATTTTGCAAAGTTATAAGAAAAGTGAATTTTTGTAAAGCACTTGAAATATTTTTTAACTACTAGTATATATCAAAACAAAGGTAAATCGATTACCATTCTTTTGATGATAATATTGTTAAAATCGATTAACTCCTTTATCGAAATTTTGCAACTTTCGAAAACATCTATATGTAAGAAGTGAAAAAGTCGTCAAACTTTGCAAAGTTGTAACAAAAATGGTTTTTTGTGAACTAGTTTAAATGATTTGCAAATGTTAATAAATATCAAAACAAAGGTTAATCGATTACCTTTCTTTTGATTATGATATTATTAAAATCGCTTAACTTTTTTATAGAAATTTTGCAACTTTTCAAAACAGCAAAGGATTAGTAGTAATAATAATCAATTAAGCAACCAGATATGTAGATATGTATTAAAAATTATCTTTATTATTAATGTTAATTATAATTTTTATTCATTATTTATTTATTTTGGAAATTGTAAATTAGGCTACATTGATTTGCTTATACTTCACTATTCTCTACCTATTACCGGGGTTTACACAGTACAAGTAATGCATTAAATTCTGCTTGCTAGTGGAAGAGAGGGGTTGAGAAGAAAAGGGAAGAGTACATTTAGCGTGCTTTTTTGCAACTCTTGTTTTTTTTCACTCCTACCTCAAAGGTTTGTGGAAAACACCTAAAGAAAAACTCCCTGAAAATTTGAACCCTTACTTACAACTTTGCAAAATTTTACAAGTTTGAGCTATACTTTGAAGGTGCTCCTAACGTTGAAGGTGCTGCGGGCGGAAGGTACTGATGCTGCTCATGGCAATGAAGGAGCTGAGGGCAGAAGGTACTGGTGGTGCTCCTGACGAGGAAGAAGCTAAGGGCAGAAGGTTCTGATGGTGCTCCTGGCGATGAAGATGCAAGCGTTGAAGGTGCTGATGGTGAATCCCAAATCTGGAAATAAACAAAAATATCAATTAAAATTTATAAACATATAAAAAGTCTCAATATATACCTCAAGAATGTGACTAAGTCGCTGCTGTTTTGCAATCTAAAAGAAGAAATTACATTATAATCAAATAAAATTTTAAGTACGTATTCTTACCTTCAAAATTTTCGCAAAGTGAATTTTCTTCACAGTATGTATACTGTCATCAAAACCCTGATGTTTCTAACTTGCTCGCTCTAACGCATAGAATTCTTATTAGAGTACGAATTCTTATCGGGTATGTAGCTCTAACAAAGGGAAATTTTTTTGACATGTCGAACAAAAAATTTGTAAGTGTGTGGGTGAGATGACTAAAGAGTTTTGAATGTGTTTGTAGATCGTTTGAATTTCAGAGGAAAGTGGTGAGCCGTGCCTGGCAGGGAAGTGCATACTAAGTAGTACATATAATAGGGGTCTTCATCATAAGTGATAAAGTGATAAATTTATCATTTTGATAAATGAACTGTCAAACTTTGCATGGAAATCTATTTAACCAAAGTGTATCACTTTATCAAACGATTTTGGTGGATAAATGTATAAATTTCAACAAAATTCAACCCTTACTGGTTGCCAGGAAACTACGAACACATAAAAGCAAATGATGGAAATGTATTAGACAAGGATTAGAGACAAGAGCCACTTAATAGTAGTAACAGTTTTTCTTTTTTGAATTTTGA
The DNA here is from genome assembly GCF_001687245.7 of Rhagoletis zephyria. Lineage (NCBI taxonomy): Eukaryota > Metazoa > Arthropoda > Insecta > Diptera > Tephritidae > Rhagoletis > Rhagoletis zephyria. The sequence goes on along the minus strand of NW_016165806.1, from coordinate 5,462 downwards.
ATTGTGTCGTTATTGCACAGGGCCATCGATATGTACCTTTTCTCTGGAAGCGACAATGGATTGGAGCTATCCCGCAAACTTCGACGACGCCGAATCTCGGCTAAATGCTCTCTTTCGCTTTCGACTATTAAAACAGCGGCAGATCTTCGGAACATTTTCAATAGATTTGAATTTTTTTTGAAACGATATTAAATTCTCTATCGTGCAACTACTGACGTTAAATTAAAAATACATGGCTCTTCAAACTTTTACGTGAAGACAAATTTGAATTGAGTTGACGATATCGCACAGACGAGCGAGCGTTTTTCCGCTTTTATGAAGCAAGACAATCGTCAACACGATAACGTCGCACGATTATCGACATCCGTGATGCATACCCTGTCTTTCTTTCTCCCAGCTGGGACACCTATTTTTATTGAACGATAAATGGTCATTACTATCGCATAAAATGCACTTTCAACTATGTTCACATATCTATATTATCTCAATCAAAGCTCGTTTTTTAATCACCCCGTTTACACAGGCAAATCTCAGATTATTAGCCGTCAAATTTGTTGTGCTTGTTATTTTCACATCTCCAGGAAAAGTTATTTTTCTTCTCTGTGCCACCGTGATCACGTTTTTCTGCTATATTAAGCAATATAAATATATTTTAAATTAACATTTTATTAAAAAATACCTTTAAAACCCTCTTTTCCTTGCTAGTGTCCATTTCTGTTTACTTTTACATTTGCCATTTCTCCTCTTCTTCGCAAAAACAATCGATAAAACTAGGATGGACACCTAAAAGTTATCGGTTAAATCTGAGATTATTTTATAATTACAGATTAGATTACAGATTAGGAAGTTAAGCTCGAAAATGAGGATAATCTACTTATATGTGAACTTAGTAATAGGGTTAGTACTATTGNTCATGATCTCAATGACCTGTCTTTCTTTCTCCCAGCTGGGACACCTATTTTTATTGAACGATAAATGGTCATTACTACCACATAAAATGCACTTAGGGTTAGTACTATTGCATTTTTCCTGACAAGATTCCTCCTTGCCACAGACTATGCACCGGTTCTTTGACCTGCAAGAAAGTTTCGTATGGCCGAGACGCCCACACTTAAAACATTGCTTGGCCCTGGGAAAGAAATGATTCACCCTAAACCCGACACAGAAAATTCTGACCGACTCCGGTATAACATTTCCTTCAAAGCCAATTTTTAACGAAAAAGTAGGAACAAAATTCTCCTTGTTGTTTGGATCTCTCCTAGTTATTCTAGACACCGATAACACCGGAACTTCCGACTGAATGTTGTTAAATATTTCACTTTCTAGAAAGTCAAGAGGTACCTGTCTGATCACTCCATAGGTCTCAAAAAAGNCCGGAATATCCGACTGAATGTTGTTAAATATTTCACTTTCTAGAAAGTCAAGAGGTACCTGTCTAATCACACCATAGGTCTCAAAAAAACTTTTGGGAATAAAGACTCTAATTCCCATATTCTTGAGGTCATTGTTAGTCAGACTTGCGTTTGCATCTTTAACCGAATAAAAGAAGACCTTAAATAAGGACCTTCCTATGGCAAGAATGTTTTTCAGACCACTTATATTTAACTTCCGAATTTTGTCGAAAAGGAAAAGGCCGTTCTTCACCCCCTTATTCTCAAATAAACCACTTTTGNCTTCAATCGCGATTTCCCACAACCTGCCGAAATTAACATACGACAATCTTTTACCCAGACGACGATGTGTACTAAGAATTTTTTTAAACTCCATATTAGCTGTTTGGCATAAATAAAGTTAACTTCAGTTGAAGTTCTCAATAAACAAATGTAATTAACCGGCCGTCTTCCCTTGCTGGAAAATCTCGCTTGTGTTACGACCCATGCGAGCTCCCGCACATGTAGACCTCAAAAAGTACGAAACATACTTTTTCTCACATACTGAGCGGTTTGCAAGATCTCGCATACTTTCAAATATCAGTTTTGTTGTTTGTCAGGTATTTTCTCATGTCGCAGAATTCTTCAAAGTAAAAACATCGTTTATTTTGGTGGAAAATACCAATTTGGCCTGAAAAGCTCGAAACTTTTTTTTTGCGACATTTTACAAATGAAAAATTATGCTGTCAAATGCCAAGTCAACAAAACTCTATCTCGCTTGCGAGAGAAAACAGCAGAACGCAAGCGAGGTTTTCGAGCATGTGACGACGGCCGGTAATGTAATTAGGCAACCAACAATCTGGCAGCGCTGCGTCAAACGGAAGTCCATAACGGAATTCGAGTTTCCTTTCATTTGCCGCTCAAAAGAGATTTATTTTAATTAAAATACGTGAACTCAACTGCAATTCCGTGGTTTAAAATTCGATATTCAGTGAAATAAATGGTTTGTAGCCAATGCATAGTAAAAATATCGTGCGTAGCAAATTTTTATCAGTATTTTCAAAGCTAAATAAGTGTAAGCGTCCTTATTTCATAACGCGCAATTTGTGCGCGCGGTTAGTGAAGTGCAAAGTATCAAAGTAAAATAATGGAAAATCCTTGCAGGTCAAGTTATATATCGATATGTATGTATAATGTTTATTGTTAAAAATAGTAGTGCGAAGGAAGCCCTTGGAAATATTGTTTGGGTTTTTCTATTATTCAAGTGAAAATTCCTTTTAGAAAAGTGAAATCAATCGCGTTGAGATGCATTTTTGCCATTCAAAATGGCAGTATCAGATCACAGAAGCGGCTATGCATAATTGCGGTAAGTTTTTGAACTGCTAAATTTGTGCTAGGAAACTAGATTACCCTCGAATATAAAAAAGGAAAGGAAAGATAACAACCCAGCATACTTTGAACATACATTAGGGCTGGGACTAACTGTATATTCGGATGACCATCCTTTCGGATATTAGTTCATACGCATAAAATACGGATGTCCGGTTAATATCCGTTCATTTTGTTATCTGGATATTCGGGTACCCGGATATTTGAATTTTTCATTCAGATCATATCCGGATAAAAAATCCGAGTGTCTGAGACTCAATAGCATTTTTATCTTTATTCATTTACAGCCGGTTTCATCAGCAATTTAAATGGCATCTTTTGTTTTATGTCAATTTCCATATAAAATTCAAATAATTAAAGTCATTTTTCACTTAAATTGCTTTCGTGAAATTGGCTGTTAATCAATTCAACTGTTTATTCGCCTTCATTCCGTTTAAACAAATTTTAATCTCTTTTAAGCAGTATCATTTTACGCTGTTTTATTAAAATATACCCATGCATTTTTATTAACATTTTATTCGTCACTTGCCTTGCAAATTCTTTCTTTACCTAAAAAAAATTAAAATTGTTAAGCATTAATTTTATTACACTTCTATCTAAGAAGATTTCGTATTTGTGCACTATTTATGTATGCTTTATAAGTATGTATTATAAGTTTAATTGCTTATGTTAAGACATAATTTTTGCAATATTCCATCTCTTCGGCTTCATAAAAAAATAATTTTACTTTCATTTTAACACATTCGACTATTAGGATTTCAATGATTCTATTGAAAAATTAATAATTTAGTAAGAACTAGTAAATCAAGGAACATTTATTTTGTTATTATAGTAGCTGAAAATCCGGAAAAAAAATAAATTAATTCATTTAAAGTGTTTTAGACAGATATATTTGATTATATCCGCGCTTTGCGAGAACTCAAGTGGTAGTGAAAAAAAATCGCAGTTTTTTGTATTAACTGAAATTGTAAATAATATGATGTCATTTATATAAAATATTGATTCAATTTGATTTAAAATGTTAATTTAAAATTAGTACTTCCAATGCCTAGTAATTTTGCATTATAGTTAATAAAATTAAGTGGAATTACCATAAAAACTCTGCTCGAAAATTACACATTTATAGATTCAATGTGTTGTACATACATATGTGCGTAGCAACTCAGCTGTGTAAAGAATGTAAACATATACTAAATAAATTTAATCCACATTGATGGCAAACGCACAAGCGATTGTTGAGCGTTATCACTGAGCAGCTGCCAGAATATTGAAGTTGTGTAGTTGCCTAAGCTCCAAGCATTCCAATCCATCATATTCTCATGCTGCTTTTTCTTTTCTTGCTTTCGAGGGGACTGCAAATCATCCAATGATTGTAACCAATCGTCAAGCCTGCCATCCGTATACTTAACTTTGAGCGCAAACCAATTTCGTACCAAGTCTATACCAAAACGAGTAGTGTACCAGGCATTCTTTGATTTCTTATTTCCTCCAGCAATACGTTGCACTGCATCCGGTAATGTCAAGCGTGTTGAACTATCAATCTCATGTTGACGGCGACGTACTGCCTCCTGTTTTTCTTCTGCTCTATACTGGCATTCGAGTTTCAAAAGTTCTGCTTCAACATTTAAAGCTGTGCAGGTAGCATTGTGTACAGTTCCTTCGCCGATTGTTGTAGTTGTAGGAATTGCAGCCGATTTCGATATTTCGATCCCATTTGAGCGGCGTAGACGTGGTTGAGCATCCAGCAGAGTAGCCCGATAGTCAACAATAGGTGTCGATTGTTGAACTGCGATCTGACCACTAATTACTGCAGATATAGTTTTCCGATGTAGTGCGGTGCCTGGAATTTGACTGGCCAAAAAGAAGGCACCAGCTATGGTTATTACACTTGCGGCATAACTGACTGCCATCACAGCAATATTATTTAGTATAAACTTGACTAATGTAAAGGAGGGTAGCATTTGTATCAGCTCAGTGTAGGTTAGCCAGCCACGACGTAAACCTTCACGTCGAGCGAGTTGCTTCTCAATGCCGCTTAATTTCTCAAAAAATACTTCCTTCGATATGTATATATTCCAATCCTGCAGAGAAAAATGCGTCAGTATATTAGGAAATCTGCAAACCTAATTCACTTTATTAATACTTACTATAGCACACAGAAATTCCAATTCTAACTTCTTTAATTTTTTCTCAGTCAAATGCCCATCCTCAGCCCAATCGCTCAAATAGATTTCCTCATCATAGCCAGCATAGAATTTCGTCGATATCATCTGTAATATGCAAATATTATGTATTACCGAACAACAAATGAGCTTATAATTAAAATAGTTAAAGTTAGGTGATTGTTCAATGTTCTACTTGCTATTTGCCATTCCTTCGAACATTCATACACAAATACATTAGACTGCATCACTCCCCATACAAAAAAAAAAAATCGGTACTGCTTTTCCATTGAAATTATAAAATCTATTATATTTTAAGACGTCCACCAAAATATTTCGAAAAACTATTATGAAAAATGGAGTTTTTTATGAATATAAATAGTTTCTTAAAGATGTTTTTTGAAAAAATCCCTTCAAATGACAAAACGATTTAAGCTTAAAAAATTTACATAAAAATATTTAAAAAAATATATAAAAAAATTTTGAACGGAATCGTAATAATGAGGTTTTTGATGCTGTTTTTTAACTTTTTTCAAAGATT
>NW_016165805.1:0-26291 GCF_001687245.7 Rhagoletis zephyria | reverse complement strand
GATGTCATCTGACGAAAAAAATCAGTCGCGATTTTAAACAAAAAAAAAACAACTTTTGAATGGGGTGGTAATCGTTCTTGCGTACCCGTGTGACTAAACAAAAGATTAGCGACTTTTATGACCACTTTTGGCTTTTTTTCTGTTTTTTTTTTTTTAATTTTTATAATCTTTTTTATACCATAAATAACACATAAATCCCCATTTCAAACTTTCAATCGTAGCCTTAATTTTAATTTTAACTTAGTCTTATTCTTAATCGTGCCCAATCACCCCGCCATCCCCTCCCTTATTCTGTCACTTTTTTGTTTTATCGGAGTTTGTAATTAATTGGCCAATTTTTGATATGATTAATTGCAATTTCATTAGCCCTTAATAAATTTGTAAAAGTCCCTTCTTGTCTTTACTGCTTCTCCTACTTTTACCAAGCTAATTTAGAAACATTTTTGCTTTGGTTCCATTCTAATGATTTGCTAATTTCCAGCGTCAACGACATCCCATTGCCATCAATAACTCAAATTTTAATTATAATTTTAACGCCCCCAGCAAAGCAATTGTCTCAGTATGTTGCAATTATTGTAATTATACATTTCCTAAAAGTAATTAAACGGCAGCCAGCAAAATCACAAAGAAAATGAAATGACGTTTTTTAATTAAAAAAAAAAAAAATTGTTAATCAATGTCTCTAATAAAAATCAGATACCCAAATAATCACACCATTGTTCAACGTTTTCGTATGTGTACAGATAAGAGTAACAAGGACCGTTTGACTGATAGTCGTAATATATGCATTTTAGTAACGGGAAGTTGCAACAATGATTTATGCGAATTTCCGCAAAAGATACTGTCAAGGGTGAAGTATAGCACGTAAAGGGTGTATAAACTCTCTTAAGTGTTGATTGGCAAAAATAAAAATAAAAATTAGAAATATACAGATGTATGAATATATCGTATGTATGTATGTATGTACATATAGATTAAAATGCGCAACAATTAATATTCCCCTCAGCTACTTTTATGTACCATAAGTACGTATAAACAAGTGTGTACAAAGAAATTTCGCACAATTCTCTGTCTCTTGCTAAAAATCTCAACAAATATTGGTATAAGTGAAAAAATAAAGAAAGAATTTGTCGCATTAAGTGAAATAACAAATGCAAATTTGTGCAATAAATATAAACAAAACTTTGTAATCGTGCGCTATAAATTAGCAAGTTAAATGACAAACACTCAGGGATGTAGATGCGGCAGCAAGCATATTAAAATTTTGTTTTCGCAAAACATAAAAAGTATATTGGAAACTAAAATTTTATACACCTTTTTGTTTATTATAACATTTACGAATGTAACGTATGCGAAATGAGCAACTAAAAGCAAAGCTTTGCTTTCCACACAAGTCAACGTCACATTATGCACGCTGCGGTCGCCCTTTGTTGACACTTACATATTACTCATACGCCCTGTTGCACGCTCTGCAGCCGCAGCCTATAGCATTGGCGGCCATCAAGCGCGCAAATAGTATGCGAATGTGAAAAACCATAAGCGCGAATGTGTCATAATAAAATCAACATTTTCTTTTCATGCTGCTGCTGTTGTGGTGTGATAACAGTTATAGTAAATAATTGTAGTAAATATTATCAGCGTCAAAGTTGTTGTAAACATTTCATATGAATTCGCGCTAAGTGAAAGGCTGTTTCGTTGCGACTGTAGCTATCTTTGTTGAATTTTAAAGATTTATATGACTGAAGAAAAAGTTGCATAAGCCAGAAGATGCTCGAAAGGACTGTTTCCAAATAGAAACAAAAAATGTGTTTATATTTAACAAATAAGTATGTGAGACGTTGAATTATCAGCAAGCCAACGCGATTGTTGGCTATTTGAGCTTAATGCAGTGTAGTTGCATCAAGGGCATACCATGAAGATACATACATACAAATGCACAAATATGTAGAATGCTCGTATCCATAACAATTTATTCTAGATATGGCACTTGGAGACATGCAGCTATAGTAGATCGAAACTTGAAAATGCTTAACAGAACCCAAATAGTAACATTTTTAAAAAATCACGATCAAGTAACATAGTACTGTTAATTATTTAGCCATAGCAAGCTAGGATATGTCAGTGTGTGAAAATTATATGTACATATTTATGACGTACAAAAATAATACACCACGTGTCATAGTTATAAGTGCACCACATACTAACAAGTTTTAACAATTTATTTTCTTGTTATTCAATTTTAGTTAAATTTTATAAAACTGCAGTATACTGTTTAACAAAAACCGTAAAAATTAAAGTTGCAAGCTTTGTGCACCATTTAAGAAAAAAAAAAACTTCGAACATATTTCGTGTGGAAGAAAATGCACAACACTGTCAGAAAAAAATGGTAAAAATCGACGGTAAGTTCTAGCTACTACAAACTTGCACTGTATTACGCTAAAATTAAGGCGAATGCATGATTGTGCACTTAAAATCTATCTAAGAATATTATGTATTTATACAGTTTTTGTTAAAGAACAAAATATATTTTTGTAAAAACATAACTAAATTATATAACAAAAATACAATTTTTAAAACTTGTCAATGTGTAGTGGGCTTATAATTTTGGCGCGGAGTGTATATGTAACTGCCCGCACCTGGTTTAGCATTCATTATTCTTGGAGTTTGTTATCGGAATTTCTATCGATATCATTGCCGTCAAAGTTGTCGATAGCGTTAACGCTTCCGATTTCAAAATATGTTTATGCATTGTCATCGTTGTCATATTTTCTATTTACATACCCTAACAGCTGCGATGTTAACGCCAGAAACCTGAAGTCAAAAATGTCTCACATCGAAACAAAAGAGATTTTATGTAAAAAATGGTCCTAAAATTTATAAAAATATTTAAACTATCGTTCGGTATAGAAGTTAATAAGTTATAAAGCCGAACAAAAAAAAAATATTTTGAATTAAAAATTGTAATCATGTACATATCTTTTTTAGAAGCTTTAAGCAATATATAAGTAAATAATTAAATAAATAAGCAAAAAAGTCGTCTCAATTCATATTTAAATGTCTACATGTGTCTGCATTCATATTTGCATATTCATATATGTATGTGCATATAATTTTTATTTTTTTTTTATTTTATTTACACAGACGGACAAGCATAAATATTAAAGTAAATAGCATTGTGATCTCAAGTACCACTGTACGGCTGTACAAAAACATGCTTAAATTTATGTACAAATAAACGTCGAGGTCTTTAAATCTCTGTTATTTATAAGTATCCGCGTATAAGCTCGTTTCGTCTCCAGATAACTTTCATGCACAGTCATATTTTAGGATTATGTTTGTGTAGGCATAATTTATAATCAAAAATTATATACACTCTAGAAAGTGCGGGTAAAACTACTACTGAAATATTTAAAATTGAATACAAGTGAAGTGATCATATTTCATAAATTTTAAACATTTTATGTGTACAAATATGTAATTATGTGTCTAGAACTCAACAAGCAATTTTTAATTTTGCTCTCGCCGTATATTTGATATATAAGAGTAAACAGGCAGTGTTTCACTTAATTATGACGGTATGTAAATTGGCACAAATATAATACGCGCAAAATTTAAACAGAAAATTTTTAAGAGTGTAGGCAATGTAAATATCATCCATTAATAGAGTTTTAGCGTTAAGATTAGCGCGCGGTTTAGTGCAAAGTTTTATATTTTTTCATAACGATGTTTATTTAATATTAATTTGCAAATAAATCAATTTAGTTGGCGTTTAAAAGCTCAGACACCTGCCACTCTGCAAAGCCTTTGCGAAAACGCCACTTCTAATACTTTCTCATAAGATGATAAACTTGTTAAATCGCTAAACCAAAAACCAACAGGAATGCTTACGTGAATTTCGCTGAATTAGCTTTTCTTTGTTCAGGCAAGTGTTTTAACTCGGCGCTACTATAAATCTGTTTTCAAGAGGTCTTAATGTCTTTACCTTGATTCTAGCGCCGTCACTGAAATGGAACAAGTCGTCACTAATATTTTTTTTACAATGTAACAACGTTAATATCTACCTGCTAAACCAACGATAAGATCTGTATAAGATACAGAACGATAGTGGCTCCTCTGCGAGCATCCTGCCCTTAGCAGACTGCGTTTTAGTCTGCTGGGAACAGGCTTTCTACCTTTTCTGGAAGCCGCCACCAAGATTGGCTAAAACAAGGTGTTCCATTTTGCCAAGAAGATTGCGATGCTCTTCAACACTGCTCCTGGTACGCAGTGATGAGCTATCCGAAGTGGTCATAGTTTATCTGGTATCGCTATGGAGCTTAATGGCCTCTGCGAAGCCACAGAGTCGCTGGCCAGCATCTGTTTCAAATCTTGTGAAATATATCATTTAAGCCTCTATAACCCTTCCATCAAATTTGTGCCAAAAAATGTAGCATACAATTTATGAATCCATAAATAGAAAGTCCTGAATCGTATTGCAAGATAAAAACCTCAAAGGATACTTTCATATGAACAATTGGTTTCTCACCATATACACATATGTATGTACATACTTATCTATATGAAAATATTAAAATTTTTAAATGTCCTAAAGGAATGTCTGAATGAAAATTTTAAAGTCGTTCAAAAATGCGCTTTTAGTATTTTAAATTTATAAATTTTTGCTCCGAAAGAGTGGGCGGATGGAGGGAGAAATTGAACTTCCCCACTTTTGCGCAAAATCATTTGTACTTTGGGGTGCACCACTCTTCATACAAAAAAATAGTTTCAGTTTTCCATCGGAATTAGATATAAAATGTTTTATATTCTTATGGCCTTATTCATAAAACATAAAACAGGTTAAAAGAGCTTTATAAAATGACGTTTTCATAAATTTTTCAGTTTATAAACCTTTAAAGCTACTTTATTTTTTATGAATAAGGCCATTAGATTTTCGCCCAGAAAAATTTTGGAAACACATTAAAATTTACGTGAGCTGGGCCGATTTGAAAATACTTTCGAATATCGTATTTTTATAAATAAAATAAGTTTTTAAAAATAGTCTTGCAAAAAAATCACGTCAATTGCAAGAAAATTTTTAGCTTCAAGGGTCTGCATAAAAATGTTTAAAAATTGTATCAACGGAATCAAAAAATGAGATTATCGGAGGTATTTTCAAATCGGTCCAGCTCACGTAAATCTGAATATTTTTCATAATATTCTTAAATATAATACATTTCATAATCCCGGTGTAAAACTAAAACTTTTTTGGTGAGGCACCCTAATGTACATACGTAAGTGCATCCTTCTTAACTTTTTTATAAGATCTCAAATACATACATATGTCGGAAATACATAAAAATTTTACAAATCTTTTAAAAACATTTACCAATTAAACGTTAAAACATTAAGGAAATCGCCGTTATCAACCAACATCAGCCACACATTTGCCCCACACGAATACCATATTGTACAACCGGAATGATGTCAGCAAAGACAAGTGCTTATATTACTCGTTGCTGTTGTTTTCATTTGTTGCGACAACGCATAAAATTTTCTTTATGCACTTTTCAACACCAAAAGTAATAATAAATCTTGTTTAAAGGAAGGCAATCCATTGTTTTCGATGTAAACAAATACTTCGTAGTGTTTACTCCTTTACAGAGAAAACAACAACACTATTGATTTTGTACATCACTTTTGTTTTACTGGAGTTTTTTTTATTAACTACATCGACAGTAGTGTCAACAGCAGCCTTCAGTAAGGCCAAGCACGTAACACTCAGACAATCAGACAAGCAGTCATCAAATCAAGTAATCTGCCAAGGCTGAGCAGTTGTTCGCCAGTCAAGTCCGACTTTCCGCAAACTGGCGGCTTTCTTGTCAATGACTTGTAAATACACAAGTGTATGTGTGTACGCAGATATGAACAAATGTGTAAGTGAGTAATACGTAATCGAGTGGGTGCAACAGTTGATAAATAACAATAAGAAAAAGCAAGATTAATCAAAACACAACAGCATGATGATAAAGTAAGGAACAAGTGAAATCGATAAATATGAACAGGAGACATAAAGAAGTGAACGCGTTGAACTGCATTCCGAAATATTTTGTGTCATTTTACGATTTCGCAAAACTGCATTGCGAACTGTTTGTTGTGAGACTCTCGCAGTCAACGTTGTTAGTCATCTATACAACGGTAATTAAGATGCTGAACTATGCGTCTCCACAGCGCTTGTCGCGCACACTGAGAAGTCCCTATGCCACTTAGGGTCCGGCTCGAACAATAATTGTGCCTACCAGCGAAGCAGCTATTCGCATTTAATATGCAAATGCAAGGTATTCGTAGCAGGATGCAGCAATTGATGAAACAACATAAAAAAGGCAGCAATGGTAACAATGGCGATAGCAATAATAATAATAATTACGTACAAGCCCCTACATACATATGTATGTATGTATGTATGTATATACGTTGCTGATCATAGGTAAAATGCGGTTTTTGTTATTGTACGCGGTGGTGGTGCTGGTGGTAGTGGCATTCATTAGCGAAAATTGCTAACAAAAGCGCAATAGTGGTATAAAAGACACGTAGACTTGAAATGGCAGGAGCACTCACTCATCGACGCAAAAACGTGCTCACACGCGTCGCTTTTGGCCTACTTTGGCTGACTACCTGTCGTTTATGTATATATGTATGTATGAGCGACAACTGATATGCAGTTAATATTGTACAATATGTGGAGGAGATTGATATAGCAAAAATCATTAGCGAAATGCGAGAAAAGGAATTAGTATGCAAATTCAATTTTTCTTTTCTATGCAAATATGTATGAATGTATGTAAATGGCTAGTCAGTGTAATGTGCTTAGCAACATCTGTATGTATGGTGGGTGATGTTACTAGCAACATTTTTTGTATCGCTTAAACTCACACATATGTATGGAAGCATGATTTTAATGTGTACAAACGTACATATATTTTGATCAGTGTTGGCGGAAGTAAATATCTATTTAGAATCTCCAGAAAAAAGGGCTAGAAAGGGCTAATACAAAATTTTAGAGCTAAGAAAAGGGCTAGTTTCAAGTTATTTATTTCAAAACGATTTTCCAAAATTCTGAGCTTAAAACTCGTAAACAGAAAACCTAAAAAATAGATACGTACATTACGAATTGATTAATTACACTAGTTCAGTCCTCTTATAACACTTAACAATCAGTTCAAAATTTTTTGAAATATAACTGTTTTGAATTTTCGAAGATCTGACTCTTGCACCTGTGATAAACGTTTGCACAAAAAAAAAAGTTATATACAACGGTAGGAGCAAAAGGCTGACCACGCCCATATTTTTACTTTTTAGTTTTTTACATATAATAATTAAAAACATTTTTTACCAAAGCTCCGATTTCGAACTTCGAAGACCCGTATCTCGATTTTGGAGGCTAACTTCGAAAACCGGAGAAATTACTTTTTAATTATAACTCAGTTACTTAAAAAAGTTGGTCTGGTCCAATACCCAGCCAAGTGCTGCACAGTGTAATTAAAAAGGTTAAGACGAAGGACAATTTTATAACGAAAATGTGAAACATAAGAACGCCCAAATCGTACAGAAAATGTCAAACTTTAGACAAATTTAATAAAAGCGGTCAATTTCAATTTTTGCTACAGTCACTCTTTCAGTTGAAAATGTGTTTTTCCACACAAACAGCAGAAATGTTTAAATTTAATGCTTAAATTTAAGTTAAGAAGAATTTTTGCATTAAAATGGGTTCAAGGAAATATGTATTTTTTGTCATTTGATGTAAAATTAAAAAATCAACAATTCAAAACATTGCTCCTTTTTTACTTAATTTTCGAAGCATTAGGTTGATTTTAAAAACAAAACAATTAGGGATGCAAAAGATGTGTTAAGCGTCCTAATGTCTTAAAGTCTTAACATTTTTCAATGTTAACTAATGGATAATTCCTTTTTAGGCAATTCATAACTTCACTAAAATGTTATTAAACTAATATTAAATATGTTATTGACTCTTATAAAGCCCTAAAAATCTTTTAAAACGCTTTTAAACGCTATTTTACATTCAAAAATTTTAAAACTTTAAGACCTTACGATGCTCAACATGACTTGCGAATCTCCTAAATCTTACCTAAAAAAAAATACTCAATAAAACAGTAGCATTATATTTTTAAACCTTTTTGAGAGATCGACATTTTTGATTTGAATCGATAATAAAATTATTTTTTTTTTTATTTTTTGTCTATACCTTATCGAAACCATGAAACATATCAAACAATTTGGCTATTAATATTTGTAGTGCCTAAAGTGAAGCAACAAAGGTATCGAATTGAATATTTTATTTAGAAGGACTTCTATCGCAATCACATACTCGTGCAAATGCAATTGCAAAAAATTTGCCATTTAATGCCTCCCAGATATATTAAAACGCATTGAGACAGAAAATTTATGTTGTTGGGGTTTCCCAAAGTCATGAACGCTAAAAATTCCAACGCCTTCTAATTTTATTGACATAATTTAGTGAAAGGTTAATAGCCAATATACATATGTATGTATGTACATAATAGTCAACACGTAAACAAAAATATTTTTAGTCTCTAAATCAACTTGCCTAGTCGTTGCTTTGCAAATTTGCGCATAAAATTTATGCAAAGGAAGAAGTTAAATGAGTTTTAAAATCGAAAACGCAGAATACACGACTGTTTTACTAAGTAAATATGCACCGAAAAAATTTATATATATAAATGTAGGTATGTATGTATGTATGTACAATATATTTCCAATATGAGCCAACCATTTTGACATACATACAAACTGGCACAACAAGCAGGCAGCATTAAGACAGTTGATATGTATTTGCATAAACTTAAAACACGTATGTACATTCATACATACGTATGTATGTATGTATTTAAAATTAAACCCGGCGCCAACAGCGTTTTGTGATGGCCACGACTTAGAGAGTTTAATTACATACATACATACATACATAGGTCCCTCATGTGTTGGTGGTTAGGTTGGTGGTAAAAGCCCAAATTGAAAACGAGTTGTTGATAGAGCATTAGAGAAGATGACACCAAATGAGCATACGAAATAGAAATTTGAAATAGTATGCATGTGTGTGTGTGTGTGTGTGTGTGTGGCGGGCAAAAATATACGCGATACCGGCACAAACTGGATAAAACTGGACTGTGTGGTATTTTTTGACATCATTTTATATTTTAGGTAATTTAAATTGAACAAAAACTCAAATGGGTTAAAAGAAGAAAGAGCAGAAATAGATAAATATAAAATATTGGATATGCATACAAACGAAATTTTTTTAATTTTTTTTATATCAATTAATGTTCCTGAATTTAGTTATTGCACTTACGAATTGGATATGGCTTTTGATTTATCTCAAAAGAAATTGTTTTAATAAGAATAAGAAATTAATTATTACACGGTGCTACAAAAAAATCGCGAAGTACACACGAAACAAAACATAGTGTGGGTTGTAGCTATTATCGAGTACAACATACAAATAGGTTCCGTATAATAATCGACACGGTGCTTAAGGAGGCTAAGCGCAATGTATGTATCAAATTTGGTTGAGATCGGTCGAGAGGTTTTTGAGATACGCATATATAATATAAGTGGGCGGTGGCACGACCATTTTCATAAACTTGTATGAAAAATTAATTTTCTGCTTAAGAGCAATTGTATATATAAATTTTGAGTAAATATGGAGGAACTCCTTAGCCATACTGCTCAAAAAATCTGAACGTCCGACACATACATATGTACATACATATAAATTGAAGGCCGTAATTTTGCTTAAATTGCTTAACTTCGACAATTTTTATGCAGTTGCAAAATTGTCTAAAAAATCAGAATAAAAAGTTGAAATTTTGATGGATATATTGAATTTTCCTAAATTTTGTATAAAGTTTGAAACTGCGATTTACACGTTTTTGGTTCAAGTTTAAACGATATTTTTATATAAAAATAACAAAAAAAAAATGTAGCCAGAAAAATACTACAAATATTAAAAAAAAACACCTCGTGGTCATTTGTTTGAGTCACTGTATATATGTATATCCGCCTACCCCTCTAACTTGTAAGCGAAGTTTAATGATCTACTTATTGACTTTTAATTACTAAACAAGTAATCAATTCACATAAAATTCTAATTAGCTAACATATGTACATACATATGTACGTATGTATATTTTATTAAAATTTATTTATACATATACGCATGTAATCACAAACTCGTTATTAAATAGTATGTTAATCACCCACTCTTTGCATATATTGAACTCGTATTTAACTCTCACAACAATAGTATAGAATTATTTATGAGAAAGCAACTACAAACACTATCAATAACTTGCACTGTTAATCGCTTGTTATGCGGAAGTAATAATGAATTGTAAGTAAACAAAGTTGGCACTTAGTATTTGGTAGTAATAAAAACGCCTTTGTTTCTTTTACAAAAATATATAATTCCATTTTTAAACATACATATACATGAACATACATATAAGCTACTTTATGAGTTCAGGCGCTTGCATGCGGTTTCAATAATTAGGTGAGTCGCACTAAAATCACCCGATAACAACTCTGAATAGAAAAGTGATTTAACTTGGTATTTTTATGAGTTAAGAGATTTCTTTGAAATCTACATATTTGCATATTTAACCGCTGACGCTGTTTATTTATGTATGTTCTTAAGCTAATCAATGCTAATGATCACAACAGCTGCGTTACAATCGATAAGGAGTGGCGCCTACTAGTAGGCAATGAGTTAAATCATAAAATAAGACTTTGTTTGGCAGGCGATAACAGCATATTTTTGTAGTATGCATACGGTGACCATGCGTCCTTTATTTTGAAGGACAGTCCTTTATCCCCCTGTCCTTTATAATTTTTTTTCAAAATAAAGGACGCTTTTTGTCCTTTATTTCTTAAACTGTCCTTTAAATCAGCTCTGCATTTTGCAGAGGTAAATTTTTAAACACAGAATATGAAAAATAAAAATGTCCCTTATAAAATATAATGAAAACCTTCGCCGGTTCGTTTCGCACCCCACTTAAGGGTTTTTTATTTGATAGGTAATCTTTGCACAGTCTATAAAGCACAGAGAAAGTTGTGCCCAGGATCGTGTTGTACGCTGAGTTTCCAGTTCCTTTTAAAGAGAACAATAAACCCCCTGCAGGAGAGTGGTTCAAAACTGGCATTTAATGTTCCTAATTTACTGCAGCCTTCATTTTTTTCACTTAATTTGATCATTTTTTTATGAGAGCTTCTAATATTTGCAAGAGACCAGTTGAGCCTGATTAGGGATTTTTTTTTTTAATTATAGATAACAAAGACTAGTTGAAAACAATTGTATGGTTCCCCAAAACGAAAAAATTAAAAAAAATATATTTGAAATGTTATAAAAAAATGTTCAACAAAACAATTTTTTTTTTTGGTTTTTGGTATTTGGTTGAAAAATTAAGACTACGGTGAATTAAGAACATTAAATTCCAATTTCGAACCACTGTGTGCTGGCTTCGGCGTGCAGTATGAATTACGGTAAACGCATTTTGGCAGCAAAGGATGGCGAAGTCCTTGAAAAGGATTTGGCTTCATTTTTCGGAATCGGTTAATTAACTGGTAAATATTTGATTTAAATTACGATATGGGTAAGGTACTTTTATCATACAAGTTGTATGTACGTATTTCCAAGTCATTTTTAAAAAAATGTCCTTTATTTTACGTTGGTTAATATGGTCACCGTAAGTATGCGATAATTAATTTTAGTGTTCACCTGCGCTCTTACCTGTTGTAGGTTTGACTAAAAAAAAAAACTATTATATGGTAATAACCCCTCTGATCAACGGAACATATGTATGCATATCTCACTGATCTTACAAATGCGGAGAGGTTACACATTATTTTTAACCGACTTCCAAAAAAGGAGGAGGTTATCAGTTCGTCGGAATATTATTTTTTTTTTTTATGTATGTTACCGCATAACTTTGGACTACGTCAACCGATTTCGATAATTCTTTTTGCATCGGAAAGGTAGTGTCTCAGAGGTGGTCCCGTCCTAATCTGGTTAAGATCCGATCAGCGGATCATGAGATATATATATATATATATATTTTTTATATGAGAGTTGAAGTCGGTTTTTTTTTTTGCTAAAAATTACTAGTTTTATATGTAGACATGATCACAGTAAGGATTGCAGAAATCGTTTTCATAAAGCCATTGGCGTAGCTAGAATTTTTTAACCCAAGGGGCAAGACACCTCTAGGAGTATAACTACGACGTATCGATGCTAACAAAGTTTTGATGTTCCAAATTTAACATAACGTATTCCAAAATCCATAATTTGTGATGCGCAATTGAGCGTTTCTATGTATTTCTGTTTTCCTTTTCATATTTATTAAAGAAAAAAAAGTATCATTTTTTACACAACCAAAGAAAAAACTTGAAACCTCTCAAATTTATTATTTATCTTTTTCGTTACAAAGCAGCTTACTTGTTCAAATGATCTTAAAAAGTAAAAAAAAAAGTCCTTCAATACTGTCGATATTAAAAAATAAGGGGATACTTAAAACTAATGACGCAAACAAAATCGCTTGAAAATGAAGACAATGATTTGCTAATTCGCGTTGACTATGATTTTGCAAAGTATTTTCTTTGACTGCAGGATTATATGTGAATGTATGTAATTTTTGGTATTTTATTTCTTTTCATAATGTATTGATTGATTGCTTTTTTAATAAAATTTATGGATAATCACGCTAAAATTTGCTCCTCAGCAATTTAATTACATTCGCCAAAAATTTGGTGAACAAAATTTTTCAATTAACTTTTTTTTTATATATTTTTTCAAGTTTACTTGTTTTTGCGCAATATTGTAGAGTTCACAGAATATTTTTAAGAGAAATTCGTTTTCTCACATAAAGTAAATATGTAAGTCTAGTTGACATTTGCAAAAGATCCCGATTTTTTATTTGTTGGTTGCAAATAAGACTTAAATTCGTTTTTTATTAGTATTTTCCAACATTTTTTTTTCAATATTGGCTGGTTCCCATTAAATGATTTATCACAAATGCTTTTTGTCATTATATACTTACAACCGTATTAGGAATATTCTTAATTGCATTTGTGAATGATATTTATTATGAATGCAAAATTTTCAATTTTACGAGCTATTTTCAAATTAAAAAATTGGCAGTTTAATGTGATTTAAAGGCAACAGAAAAAAATAAGTGGATTATAATAAGTGTCGAGTTCATATTTACAACATTTAAATTTTTCGAAAAAAAAATAAATAAAACAAAAATAAATCGAATTGTTTTTACCATAAACATAAAAATAAAACGAAAATTATTATTGGTATTCATCTTAATGTGTAAATGCCTTGTAACCGCGTAAACCTCGTAAATAAACCGTTTTTCCATACAAAATTAAGTAAATTTTCGAGGCTTATGTAGTAACGAGGCAGTTACGGGTTCAGATTAATTATTTTATTATTTTACACAAAAACAGCAAGTAAACTATTTAGGATTTTTCTGTATATATATTAGGGTGGTGCAGAAATTCATGTGAATAAGTAAAGTCGGAATTTTTATGCTCTCACCCGCTAGGCTATGTTCTATACCGAAAATATATACCCCTATTTTTTTTATTTTGAAATCAAAATATATTTAGATGTCGCTCAAAGCGCTCAAAGTTTTCCATGTATTTTATGTGGGGAAAAGACAACTTTTCTCAGAAATTGTATAGAATTCTTGAAAATCAATATTTTTATTTTATTTTTTAATAGTAATACTCAGTTGATTATTTAACCATTTCTTTATAGTAACTACATTTTAAAGGTGCGCCAAAAACCCCCAAAAATGCAATGGGGGGACCGATATAAAATCTTTGGTATTAAAAATTAATTAAATAAACAATTAGTATTGCATTACCATAAAAATATCTAAATATTGTTCGGTTTGTCCTGAAATTGTAGTAACATTCTCAACCACAATAAGCACATCCTTAATAATACTACACTTCAAAATGTAGTACTCAGTAATTATTTGCTGGTTTATTAGGAAAATATAAATTTGCATTACTTGCACACTTAATGATTTCATTGCTCAGCACAAACTCGATTGAATTCTAATTGATTGTTGGTCAATTAACTTAAGGCGCTTTGCCAATAATTCAAATCCATTGCGGATATGTGCATGGCTATTTAAAAAACATTGAAAAAAAACAATTTGATTGGTTTTCAGCTAAGCCAATTTTTGCAAATAATTTCAATTAATTGCATATTTGTGTGGCGAGAAAAAAAGTATAGTTAAATTATTGGCTGAAATTGCGACTCTACAAATCTTATGCTTATTGAAATTGCCAGCGAATCAATTAATTTTAATATGCAATATGTATTTCCTAAAACAAATACATATTTGCATACATACACGCGTATATATACGTACATCTAATATGTATGCATGTTTTTATGCCTCTATGTAGCTAAAAAGTATTAAACAAGTATTAAAGGCAATATTTAAGTAGTGTTATAAGCATTTATAGCTGGCAATTGAATTACTTTGGCTAAAAACTTTTTGCTCTGCCATTTTGTAACTGTGCAACACAGTGTGGATGCATAAAAAAACAAATTTTCTTCTAAAATGCCCGCGCAAAATCTACCAAAAGCCCGAGACCGCTTAGAATATTTCTCTCAAAACAAGGTTTGGTAACTTTAAGCAAATCATCACTTAATAATATCTGTTGACAAGTCCTCTAGAACTCTTTCCAAGCCCTATTCATAAACTTGCGCACTTCTGTTCTGTAACCGGCAGCAGCCGAGCACCTCAAGCAATGCCAAAGCTCCGAGAGTAAATCTGAGATGAAAAAGAATCAAAATTCAGAAATTTTTAATCAAATTTAAATTATTTTAGTTTAATAAAATAGTCAAAGTCAAATTACGAAAAATGCATCCCCACAGATCTATCAGAAATTCTTGAAACCTTTGGAAAACCAATTCTGTTTATCATTACTAAACGGTATCAATTTTAATTAAGGCCATTAAAAAGGCATATGTACTTGCTCCAATGATGGAATGATAGAATACAAGATTGCGTCGTCCTGACGGCGATGACATTTCTCCAGTAAAAGTAAACACAACCGAATAGGAGAATAAAAGCAACTTTCAAAACAGTCAATTTTATAAAAAGAATTAACAAAAAAATTTAAAAATGGTGATTTTTGTAAAAGTATTAGTGAATTTCAGTTCATTTAGGACCGTTTTAACAGGCAATGCCTTCGATAAAAGGGCCCTTAAAGTTTCTGCGTCGTTTTTTTTTTTTTACTTTTAGTTGAAAATTGTCAAAATCGGCACAAAACTAATGTTCGCTATATATTTTTCCATATCTTATTACGCTTCAGTTTTATATGCGAGCGGTTGCCAACAATTGAAGAACTTTTCCTCGACTTGATTGTTTAGCTTATCGTCGCTAATAAATTAACAGCAACACTTTATTAGATTAATTTCAATTAACTGGCGTTAAGACAACATTACAGGCGGCATACACGATCGCAGCCAATGAGCGCATTACTAATGCATGTACATATGTATGTATGTACACATTTATGTACAATTTACATACGTATGCATGTGCATGCACTCGTCAAGTCAACACTTTATCGCAAATGAGTATGCGGCTTGCCCTTTTTCATTAAAGTTGGTTCTCTAACGATTTTTTTTCTACTTACACAATGAGCAAATAGTTTACCACAATGATTTATCTATATGTATTATACAGATTAATTAAAAGCTTACACATGCATACATTCATACAAACATATGTACATACACATCTTGTGTGCAACAATAATTTAATTCACCGTTCACGTGATCATTCTAGTTCATTGATTTGAAGAAGTCGCTCGCTACCAGCCGGCACAACATCTAGGGAGTAAATGACTAAGTGATCGATTGTCGTGTAATAAGATAATATGTATGTACATGGTTAAAAGTCAGCATCACACTGCCGCCGTCAATCGATAACACTACTGAATTAAGTAACTACACCCCGTATCATAATTATAAGCGCACCAAATATTGACAACTTTTAAAACTTTATATTTTTGGTTATTTAATTTTAGTTATTTTGTTTTTATAAAAATATGGTTTATTCATTAACAACGATCGAATAAAATCACGTTTCAAAATTTGTTCAATATTAAAAAAAAAAAAATTAACAAATATTCGTAAAAATTTAGAGCATCTTAATTAGATTTCTTATAAAACTTTTGGGTATGTAGTTTTGTTGCCCACTAAATTTTAGTATAATAAAGTGCTAGTATGAAGTAGGTAGGACTTACCATTGATTTTATATATATTTTTTTTTTTTTTGACAGTGTCAGTCATTTTTTTCTATACGAAGAGTGCTCGATGATTTTTTATATGGAGCAATAATGAGCAGTACCTTCAACAAAAACAAAGCCAAAAAACAACGGTAAGTACGCTACGTACTTCATACTTGCATTTCATTGTACCAATAATTGAGTTTCCTACAAAACTGCACACCCAAAATCTTTCTAAGAAATCTAATTGAAAAGATTTTTGCGAAAGTTTGTTTCATTTATTTTTAATATTGCACAAATTTTGAAATTTGGATTTATTCGTTCTTTGTTAAAGAATAAAGTAGGTATATTTTTATAAAAAAAAAATAATAATTTGGCAATATGTGGTGCGCTTATAATTATGACACAGGGTGTATGTAGTATAGTATTTGTATTTTATCTCTGAAATGTACGCTTACTTGCATTTCATGATTACACGATCAACACTCTATCGGTTACAATTTATTCAAATTAATGCATTGCGGGATGCGTTGCTGTGAGATATGTATAGACGAACACACACTCATACATAAACGCACACTTACTTGATATGGCATGCGGCAAGTGCTGCAATAGAGATGAGTGGGCTACGCTTAATAGGTTTCACTGTTCAATCGCCTTTTGGAGGCTCTTCCGACAAACAAGTTAACCAAGCGTATGACAACGCGCGCAGTCCAACAACGCGATTTGATTTCCGATTATTTCCGGTTAAAACTTGATTTTTTTCTAAAACTATTCCACTTAATGCTGGGCAGTGCTTGCTACTGGACTATTGGAATTTTCCAACATTATTAGTTACAAGTTTATGAATATGTATACCCGACGGTTTTATTTACATACATATTTGTAGTCAATAGAGAAAAGTGTATGCGCATTTGTTATTGTTCACTAACTAAATATTACAAAAGGTGGTCCTTTATTGTCAGCTAATTTGGTGAAAACAATGAGATATTTTATAATCAGAGATTATTATACTTAATAGAAATTATTGTTGTTTAAATTGAAATGGAGAATGAGTGTACTTAAGTGAATAGCAGAAAGGGAACAGGTATGGAAACAATTTAATATTTTGATTTTTTCGGATGCCAAAACGTGTTTTTGGAGCTTTTTTGGTTTTTTTTTCGGTCGGTACTAAAGATATGCGATAGCATTTTATCAATATTCGAAATTTTTTATTATTATTTTTTTTAGTATTTTTGTTCAAATGGTCGAAACAAATTAATTTAATGTTTTCAGTTTTTCCGAACTGATTTCATCAATTCTTCAAGGCTTTCGATAACATTTTATCGAAGACCACATTGAGAAACGAAAACTTCAAATAGGAAGTGATCTTGCCGGTGGAGCATTAAAAAATTTCAAGAAATAATTTCGAACCTAAAATGGCAAGAACCTTGTATTTATATGGTTTCTGTTAAAGAATAAACTATGTATATAGTTAAAAATAACTAAAATCAAATAACAAAAAAAAATAAAATGTGAAAACTTGTCAATATGGAGGTGCTTATAATTATGACACGGAGTGTATATAGAGCATATTATTGTTACATTTTGTTACTATTTATTGTAGCCAGTACAATAATCAATTTTAATTTTCTTCTCATTCCAGGACCTTTTTCCCTTTTGAATGCTATTTATAACCGTTAATTCCAATAATAAATAGTTGATGGAAGCCACCGAAGCCCAATACTTGGTCAATTAGTTTAATCAGGTAAGGTCATATATGTGTATCAACATATACTAATATACATAATGTGAAAACACAATGAACTATTATTATAAGTTTATAAAAACATAATAAAAGTTGTAGAAAAGAATATACATCGGCACTAGCAAAATATCCAAAATTCACTTTTTGATTGACTAGGACGCATTCCCTCGAATTACAAGTGCCCACATCGTTTTATGGAAAAAAATCTATTATTTACACATTTTTTCATTTCAGTGACGATGTACATTAGGGTTTTTTTTTGCATTTCAGGTGCTAATGTGCTGTTTTGCCAGATGGCCAGACAACTTGCTCAATTTGCTGAATACCCCTAATGCGAAAAAAAATTTATATTTTGATATTTGAATATGGAGCTAACAATTCTGCTAGTATGCGTGACTATGTATGCATAGTATAAGCATGTTTTATTATTATTAAGCGACTTCAAAAAAAGGGGAGGTTATCAATTCGTCGGAATATTTTGTTTTATGTATGTTATCGCATAAATTTAGGCTACGTCAACCGATTTCTATAATTCTTTTTTTTTTTAAGGAAAGAGTGGTACATCAGAGGTGGCCCCATACTTTTTTGGTTTGATCCGATCATTGGATCATGAATAATTAAATTTTTATATGAGAATTGAAACGGATTTTATTTTTTGCTTAAAAATTAGTTGTTCTTTTAATAGTTTTTTATCTTATCTAAAACCGTATTGATTCTCCTACGCCATAAGGTGATCTCATTTCCGGTCATTGTGACCACCACAAAGCAATAAAATGTTTTGTTGATAGCCTGCGTATATAATGCTTGTATTATATGTAGCTGTATTGACAATACTGCCACTTTGCCATACGTTTGTGGCCGAGTTAACGGCATACGCGTGAGCCTGTCGAAATTCTTTTTAACCGACTTCCAAAAAAGGAGGAGGTTATCAGTTCGTCGGAATCTTCCGCATAACTTTTCACCACGTCAACCGATTTCAATAATGTTTTGCAACGGAAAGGTAGTGTCTCAGAGGTGGTCCCATACTAATTTGGTTTAGATCCGATCATTGGATCATGAAATATATAGATATATATATATTTTTTTTAAGTCGGTTTTTTTTTGCTAAAAATTACTTGTTGTGTTAACTCTTGCTGCCGAATATTTTATTACCCCTTGAAATTTTCACTGATTGTGAGTAAAGCTAAAAGTAATAATAAATTATCAGCAAAGGGTGTTATAAATTAACCAAATCCGGTAAGCTATTCGATTTGATTATTTAATGCTTTGGCCACAGCAAAAAATAAAAATAAACAATTCTTATTTGTTTATGTCTAACTTTCACTAACACACACGCATAAGAATTTGCAAGTGATTTGATTTTACATATTTGTGTTCATGGCCATGAACAAATTAACAAGATATGTATATGAATACGCCAATGAAGGATTTCAGCTACCACAAATTATATATTTACTAGCTTTTACCCGCAGACCCGCCGGCGTAGTGAAAAACTTTATTTAACTTTTTGCCTTAGACGCCCGCATTATTATGTTTCTCATTAAATTTAACCGAAACTTGTGGTAATCCCTTCAAAAATATTTAATTACTAAACATTCCTAAGCAATTTAGGAATAAAGCGCACTTAAATATTTCTTGTTTGAGACCCATATTGAAATATTTTATTTAACTTGTTAATTAAATTGACTTTGAAGTCCAGAACAGGTGACAAGCGCCTTAAAAATTATTTTGAAATAATTAACTTAAATAATTTAAGTTTTTAATTAAATCAATTTTGACTGCCTAACAGGTGGCAGCCCTTTTTTTAAACCTCTGCTGATTTGATCGCTTAATTGTTGTAATATTTGGTTTAAACTATTAATTAAGCGATTTTAACTTTTGAAAAAGATGTAATGTTCAGATATGATTTTTAATTCTGTTTACATATTTAACTCACAGAGGGCGCTAAATTGAGCCAAACATATTTTGTTGAAAGTTAATAAGTTGATAAAATTTTGTAATCTCCGTGGGGAAAGAATTCCGATTTTCCTTTGTATAGAGCGTGATTTACATTAGTATGTATATGTACATACGTTTGTCAAACAATAAAACAATACCAAGTGCAGGTTTACAAAACAAAGCAAAAAAAAGAACAATTACGACCTTCTCGGGTAGACATAAAACAGAGTTCCATAAATATTTTATGTTTTTGTATTTGTGTTTTGTTTTTTTTTTTACCTTTTTAACTGCTACTTAATTTCACCGCCGATAATTTGCAGTTAAAAATATACCGTCGAAAAAAATGGCATTGATATGGATGTGTTTTTAGTAGTTGTTCGACTTCTTCTTCGTCGTTACAGCTGACTGCATTTAACTTCTCTAAAAATAGAATTTTTTAATAGCCAACACAAAGTGAAGGGGAATATTTTTCGACATTACCGAACATGCTTCATTGAACATTGGAAGTACATATATAGCAGCAAAAACAACATGTGCACTCATAAAATGTACGAAAATAACTTTGGTCTTAAAACAATTGCATTTTTTAAAATCCAAAAAAAAAAAATCGTTATGCAGTGATGTACAGTTTATTATATACATAGCTTTAACATCGTTGGTTAAAAGTTTCACTGGCATATAAAGGGTGTTACAAAAAGTTGTTTTTAAATTTTCGAAATGGATTTTATTACAAATCGGCAGTTATCTTGCATCATTACATGTACGGTGCTAAATATTAAGAGATTCTTTATACGTAGACTAGGAATGTTAATCCCGGGATCCCAGTCTTTTTTCAGTCACGAAAATCCCGGGATTATTTGCCTAGATTTTCGCGATTTGTAATTTACACTTTTGGCAATAATATGAGCGCTTTATGTTGACCAATTTTGGCTATATTTCTTTTGTTTATTTAATATTTAAGATTTTTTTTTATAAATGTGTAGCTCAATATACATATATTACCTTGCGGCAGGCAATTTTGCACAAAAAAAAAATATATATATATATATTCGCCAAACCAAGGGCCAAATATAGTAAAATTGCGTTCGTAATTTTTCTATCTGAGGTCAGGGTTTTCAAAACGAACTTTGACATTCGAAAGAAATGAGTAAATCAGAAAATGATTTAAAAATTTCAGTGCAATATACTTAAGAAACCAGTGTGGGTAAATATCAAATGAAAGAGTAGATTCTGTAGAGTTAAAACACATTTCATTTTTTGGTCCGTAAGGGTCCGTAGGTATTGAAAATACCGTTTCATAATTTTATCCTTGAATATCCTTGAAATTTTTCAATTCTTATTTAAAAAAAAAAATTATATGTTAAGGACTAACTTTATTTACTTAAAAAAAAAAAAATATTTTATTTGGTACCCACACTTTTGCACTGAATTTTTTTAAATAAATTTTGGAATTTACCATATCTGTGAAATTATAACGAGCCCTAACCGCCAAAATAACGTAAGCGAAATTTTTTTTCAAAATTTTCGTTTTGATGCAGAAATGTAATCTAGATGCTCTAGGAATATTTCTACATCAAAAAGAAAATTTTGAGAAAAGTGTCACTAACGTTATTTTGGCGGTTAGGGCTCGGTAAAGTCTTTTTTAAAAAATCATGACATCAGAGAATGGAGTAGACTTTTATAAAAAAATGTGAATTTCTGCCGCTAGAATTATGAACTTCATTCAACCAGAAAATAAATTTTTTGACTTATTTTTTTTTTGCATCGAGCTTTTTTCGACATACCTTAAATTACTTTATCAGATATGTACAAACTAAAGTATTATTAAATGCATATAAATTTAATTACTGTCTGTCGTTTTGTTGCTTATGAAATAATTTTCACTTTAAATAAAAAAGTACTTTCCAAACTCATTTACTTATTGAACCAACGACATCCCGAAAATCTCGGGATCACAAAAATCGAAAATATTAACATCCCTAGTGTTTATGTTACAGTATCCTCGGTCTATAAACTAAAATGTTGGACAATTTTGGTTTCCACTGAACAATATACACACATACACATGTATGTGGCTCGCCGATTCCTAAGCTCAACAGTGAAAATAAACATTAAAGCACCCTGTATTTATCTGTATTTATGTATGTACCTGTCAGTGGGCAGCAGCGGCGTTGAAAAAGAAAACACTTAAAAAGAAGCAAATACCAACCAAATGATGTGATTACAAAACTTTAATTGAACTGCAATTACCTTTGCCATGGTGAGCGATAAAAGCGAAGAAAAAAAAACTGAATTTACCACGAAAAATAGTTAAGCTGTTTGCTAATAATATTCGCCGGCATGTACCTACATACATATTTACATACATACAATCAATCAATATCCGAGATTTAGCTGCAACCTCAAATTTAAATTTTTTGCATACAAAAATTAATTGTTGCACTTTGTTTTTTTTTGCAACCCACCACCAACCACCACAGCTTTCGTTGTTGCGGAAGTGGCGCTTTTTGCATTGCGGTAAATGATGAAAAAAAAACACTATTCATATTTGCGTTTGTAATCTTGTGCGCGCCTTTTCTTACGAGCATACATATGTACATACATACGTTATTTCACTGGCTGGCATTCCAATCGTGATGAAGGTCTGTCTGCCTGCCTGCTCGCCGTCCTCCTACCTGCCCGCCTAACCTCTTCCCCCTTCCCCCATTTCTTTTGTAATATAGTTTTCATATCTGTCTGCCTTATTTCTTTCCAATATCATTTTCTTTTATTGTAACATTTATGTATTTCACAAGTGGCAAATTAAAGTAGCTGACGGCTACCGACAGTCGGAAGCAACTGGAAGGTGTGAAAAAATGTAATAATTGTTTTTTGCGGCAGAAATTAAAAACCAAACAAAAAACCCATTCAACTACAAACAAATATTAACTTAATTAAAGGCAATGTAAGTATTGGAGAACTGTAGTTTCGCGCTGGCGCTACGCTAACTGGCGCTGCGGTGGAGCAAGTATAGAAATACGTACGGATAGATACATACATATTTCATATGCATTGTTGTTAATTTATGACTTTTGATAAGATCATTGTTGTTTTTGCAATTTTCTATTAGTAATATTTTATAATTTGTAAACAAATAAATTATACACAAGTTCGAAGCCTGTTACTAATTTGTTTACTCAATAACTTAAGCATTTCCTATTTCCACTGGGATTCACTTCCGTTATCATTTGCTATCTTGGTAATAATTAAAGAAAATAATTAAAATCAAAAAAAGGAGGCGAGAAACAAGAAAGTCGTTGATTAGAATTTCTTGTTTAAAGCGAAATGCAAGTATGAGTATTTATGATAAAAATAGCACATTACTATAATTAAGGATACTTGTTGCATTGAACGAAAAGAAAAAGCCGGCGATATGCAAATAAATAAATAAATCTTAAATAATTCCGGTAGGGTACACTTGTGATAGAATTTAATAGAATCCTGTATGCAGAATCGAATTCGTCACAGATTTTAACACGGGCCGAAAATAACCGTTAAGTATCAAGGTATTTATTTTTTGATCATTGCAAAATAGTTATTTTTTTATTTTTATTTTTTCGATCAAGAATAATCGTTAAATTTAGATTTGGATTTATTCCGACAAATTTAATATAATTTTGTGGAGATTGGGTTTTTATGGCCGATTTAAGTCTTTTATATTAGCGGTTATATTATATATCTAAAAATAAAAAATAACGATAAAAAAAAATTAATGAAAAAAATAAAAATCTAAAATTAACGATTACTCTTGTTCGAAAAAATAAAATTCATAATATAACTATTAAATTTGATCGGAAAAATATAAATCAGATTTTAACGGTTAAATTATGATTTTTATTAAAAAGCTCGTAACAGTTATGGTGCTTGGATTTCAATGAGTTTTATCTTGACGAAAGCTGCCCAAGGTGGATACAAAAAATTCTCCTGAAGGCGTCTAAAAAGAGATTGGTGCTTACAAAACTCTTGCTATTCGATTTGGTTGAGGCTCGTAAGCACGGACTATAACTGTTATGCTCTTTCACAAAAAAAAAACAAAAGCTATAGTTAATCGTTATTTTTCCAGTTTAATGTTTTCGATCAAAAATTTATTGTTAAATTTTTACTTTTATTCTTTCGGTCAAAAATAACAGTTAAAATGTGACTTTTAAATTAAATTAAAAATAAAAATTGAAATTTGGCTTTTATTTTTTATTGTTTTATTGCTATCGAACTTCATATTATTTTATTGCTCCGCTTATTTACTCATCATTTCACAAACGACTAAGTTCTTGTTTATACGTAGCAAAAAAAAACCTTCTCACTTAAATGTTTACAAGCAGACGAGAAGCGAATAAAATTTAACTTATATTTTTGAACGAAAAAATACAAGTCCAATTTTACTTTTTAATGGAAAAATGAAAGTCCTACTTTAGCTTTTGTTTTTGAACGGAAAAATATTACATTACATTGCTGTATTCAAATATTCAAATATCATATACTTAGTGAAATTCTTTCCGTTTAACTTCTTGAACAGAAATTTCGAAAATAATAATGAATCATCAAACCAACGAAAGAATAACATTTTTCCTATTAAAATTAAAATAGATATATATATACATACATATATTGCGGCTATTAGGCCATGGATCATTTCTACTTTAAATCTATATCTAAGCAGCAGCACTGCAATGCGGAAAAACAACTTGAGATAGAATATACTCCGTCATATATCGGCACTTTTCTAAGAAAAAAATAAAATAAATTACTGTACTGACTCATTGCATTAAGTGAGTTGTTTTATCAGCATCTAAATATTTATTTAACTAGAATTTTTTTGATTGAACATCTTGGGTTAACTGCCAAAAAAAGGCCCCAAGTTTTTTACACAAGCGCAGTAGAGGAGTAGATTTTAAAATTTTTCAAAACGGAAGTAAATCTACTCCAATCGGAGTAGAGTCCAACCTCTGGTCGGTACAAAGTAGCAATAAAAATTGAAAAAGTATCACATATGTGCATATATTTAAAATAATTAATTGCGGGAAAAATCTAATACAAATAAGAAATAATAACAAACCGCTTGGGAAAATTTTGGGAAATGAGAAAACAAAACTCAACAATAGTTTGACAGCTTCCGAAGCGCATTAAATAGCGGGTGTTGCAGCGCAAATGTGCATAACTTAATTAGAAATAGGTACATATGTATGTATGTATGTTTGTGTATTAGACCGGATCGGTACCCATACCAAAGCAAAAATAAAAAAAGAACATTAAAATAAAATAAATATAATATAATAAAAATAATTGACGCGCATGTTTAACATTTTTTTTTTATAAAAGTCTAGCTAGTAAAACAACACAAAACCATATAAATTCCCATTTATAATTTTATACAAAAATTATACAAATTCAACCAATTATGGCCAAATTTAAAATTTTTTATTTCAGAAATTGTGGTATGCAGTTTTATAGTCCATACAATTTTAGTGAAAGTTTCGACCGACTACAAAATACCTTTGATTTTTGGCATTTTTTTTTTTTTGTTTTTTTGTTGACAGTGCTAGGCTTTTTCTACCTTATAAAAAAAAAATGTTGGAACATAATTTGTATATAAGAAAATGCAAAAAAAAAAAATATTAAAAATCAATAGTATTTTGTAAGTACTTGAAAATTGCAAAGAAATTGAGTGCGCTATAAAACTGCATACCAGAAATTTTTCTAACAATTCTGAATAAAAAGTTTGAAGTTTTGGTGAAAATTTGTTGAATTTTTATAATTTTTGTACAAGGTTTGAAATGTAAATTTATATGGTGTTTGTTGTAGACTTTTACAAAAAAAATATTAAACATTAAATAAACAAAATAAATATAGCCAAAACTGTTCAATATAGGTGCGTCTATTATTTTTGCCATCACTATACATGTGCATTATATAACTCTAATGAATTGTTGCTATTATTGTGTAATGGCGTGGTGTGGTGTTGGTGATGCATTTGTTGCTTTTTAATAAATTTAACAAATTTGCATGTTCACAATAACAGTAATGTGTAGCAAACAATAACAACTACCGTCAACTGCAATTGTAATTTTTTACAACAAAACCAACAATATCTGCTAACTAAATAATATAATAAAAAACTACAAATAATAAATAGCAGCAGTTAATCTTACGAGATCACAAACGAATTTAGTTTGATTGCTGAGAAGAATAACTTAATTGTAAAGCTTTTCAACGTGTCATTTGATTTTATAAAAAAAAA
>NW_016165803.1:22867-25711 GCF_001687245.7 Rhagoletis zephyria | reverse complement strand
GGCATTTTTGAACCGAATTTTGAGATAGGGTGTTTTTCAATAAAATTCTGAAATAGGGCGTTCTTGAAAAGTTTTTTGAGATAGAGCGTTTTCGAACTGGCAGCCGAGATAGGTCGATCTTCCACTCAGCCATCGATATAGAAAACTAATCGCTGTTTTTTTTTCTAATACTTTTTTTATTAACTTCAAAATAATACAAGGCAAGCGATGAGAGGCAAGTATAATGCAAAAAAGTGGTGGACCTTAAATATAAGCTACCCTTTAGTTTCATGTTTTGCTTTTTTAATTTTTGTTTATTTAAAGGTGTCTCAAGAATAAGTTAATTTTCATGTTTTAGAGGAGATTCGCGTTAATATTGATGTTGTCTGATACCTTAGAATATGTATGACCCAGATGTAATCCAAAATCTGCGAAACCTGAGAAAAAAAATGTTCCCCTTGGTTTCGTTTTCGGCGATTTGGGCCATATGTAAATATCTACAACCAGCAATGAAACAACTTATAGAATTTTTTTGATGATCATATATCGACAAATAAATCGATTTTTCTTAATAAACATAATCGTGGTACAAAGCTCAATAACAATATTAAAATAAAATGTTAATAAGCCACAATAAAATTGAGAAATCGGATTAGGTTTTTCAAAAATGTTGTGAGAATAATTTTTAGATTTCCTTAATGGTTAAGTACATATGAAATATTAAATAATCAAAGTCTCAATGTGATTTTTAAATTCATATCACGTAAATGCAAATAAAATTGAAAGTTTTAAATTTTAAAAAATATATATATTCATATATCACTTTTTCAGTTACAGGTTGACGCGGTCCTTGTAGGCTGGCTGCTCTCCAAATACTTGTCGAAAAGCTACGCTTAAGCAGATTAATTGTTGCCAATGATTTTTTCAAAAACATTACTCCGACTTATTTACGGAAATATAACAATATAGTGTCCAAAGTTCAAACTAAAAAATAAAATGTTTTACTTATAAAATCGCGAGATATGTTAACTTAGTCGCAATTTAGTCGCAAAAACACCGCGTAAGCCAGCAAGTGGAACTCGACTGAAGCAGACATGGGATTCTTACTAGTTAATCAGTAAAGTGTTTGCTCTTTACGGCCACTACATAGCTAAGTATTCTACACATTGTGCGATTGTGTTATGATTTTTGTTGAACACATATTTTAGTAAACCAAAGTCGCTGTTATCAATCGTCACTACGTTGTGTTTAAGAAACAAACAAAAAGGTAAGAAATCACACGCTCGGACAATCTCCTCTCTCATTTCGCTTGTAACTCATATCAAATTTTACTTATAACACGTGTCTCATAAGTTTTGGCACAAAATGCATCGGGGTGGACGATAACCACAATAACCATGGTATTTTAAAATGCGTTTTCATAGTAAGTTACTAAGTTTATTGTCTACTAAAAATTATTTTTATACCACACTATATCGAGCATATCCTCGATTTTTCTAAGGATGTATGGAACTTTCTTCATCATGTTCTGGCAGACCGATTTATCCATTTCCCTTATCTTTCGCGTAATCCTTCCAATCAACTGGTGCTCATTTTTAGCCTCCCAGCCTTTGTCATACACCATACGCCTCTTATCCGAAAATTGTATTCTCGCGAGTTTCAGCGGTATTTAAAATCAGTGTGAGCCAAAATGTAATGTAACAGTCCGCGTTTTGGGCCATATGTTTAATTTTAATAAATGTTTGTTTAATAACCTCTTCCGTTGGGTGAATATTTTTGACAGTCTTTCATAATTCGTATATTCCATATGGATAGCACCTTAAGCAAAATAAAATGGTGACTCCTCCACTTATGTTCTTACCCTGCAAAAATCGTTGGACCATGTAGTCTATTTGTGGTAAATTGGAGTACTTACAAAAGTGTTCCTCTGTCATGCTGTAGCGGACCAACTCGTGTCTCTGCGCCAGCTTATTGTTTGTTATCCGATCACTGCTCGTGTTTTAACGAAACGTGATTGAAGTTGAGCATTTGAAAGCACATTTGCATGTCTGGCTGTAGCTGAACGTGTAGAGATGCTCGCTGTTAGTTCTTAGCTCCCAGCATGTTCGGGTTCGAATGCCATCAGAGGCAACATGTAATTTTTAATTTTTGTCTTGGTTTTTATTAATTTCGAAAAAGCATTTGAGAAGTGAAGAACAAAAGCGTGTACAAACGAAAAAATATAACAACAATGCCATTGGGGAAGGGTTGCTCATTCAACCCTTAGTCAGCAAGATGAATGAATGAGAGTGCAGAGAATAGTGAGAACTGCTTTCTTGGTACAACAAATAAAGAGACACATGTTGTGCAAAGAGATACAAGAGAGTTGCGTAATATAAGCGTAATATAATCGAAAAGGAACATTGGTTATAAGCGTAGAAATATAAACTTGTAATAAATGTTCAAAAGAAAGCTTCTTATAAGCGTAAAAGTGTAAACTTATAATAAAGGTTCAAAAAAAGGTTTTTATAAGCGTATCAATATAAACTTACTAAAAATTTTCAAAAGAAAGCTTTTTATAAATATTTTTATAACCCTTTATTTAAAGATATTTCATTAAAAACTCATACATAGATTGCTTAACATCTAGAAACTAAACGAAATGCGAATTTTCGGCGGACTCATCTACAGTCGCGAAAATATAAATAGGGAATAGACATTTTAGCTTACAAATTCACAATAACACATACAAATTAAGCATAAAAAAGTTAATTATTACATCTTGTTGCGTGCTTTCAATTACTTGCGGTTATTGGCAAATTGGAAAAGCGACATCGATGCAGCTATATATTCCGCTTCATCGCCGCCATTCTCATTGATGAACTT
>NW_016165803.1:0-21657 GCF_001687245.7 Rhagoletis zephyria | reverse complement strand
TCTGAAAAAAATTTAATACATTTTTAATTGAATGTTAAACTAAGAAAGGATAAGGGGAACTCATCATTTGAAGACTCGAATGCTCCACCGATTAGCGCAGCGGGTCCTGGATTGGATTTTCTGGTTTTACCGCATTGGTTTTATTTAATTTTTTCTTTTAATAATATATTTTAAAAAACGTAAACACGTCACTTACGATTGAAAAAATTTTATATGTACTACTTCATGTCGTTGACATTTACATTTCGTTTATAAGTTTAAGTTATTTATAAACATTCGCTCTCATAACTTATTAAAGGTTTATTTGAAAAAACTTTGAATAAGCTTAATATTAAAAATGCTTATTTAACGCTTATTATAGCAAACTTAATTTAAGTTATTTTTAAAAACGTTTACTGAAATGCTTGTTGGGAAGTAAGAAAAGCAACATTTTTCAATAACTAATATTTAATTCATTCCTACATGCACACATATATGCGTATGTACATATCGCTCATTTACTTTAATACTTCATAACGAAATTCGCGAATATTAAAAAAAAAGTTGATGTAAAATCGGCAATTGAAAAAACACAAAGCAGCTGTTTTTTTTATTTTAGAAGTATTAGTGCTTCTGCATTCTTCAAACTTGTACGCACTAGTTTTGGTTTACTAGAGGGAAGGTATCCTCCTTAACAATGCCAAATTCTCTAAAGGAAATCTTTAAGGACACGCTGTTACTAACAAAATTGAGTATAAGGGGATTTTTTGTAAATATTCGCAATGTTTTTCATATTAAATATTTCTTGTTAATTTTGTATTAAAACATGGCTTAGGTTTTAGCAAACACCATATAAATCCAAGTTTCAAACTTTGTACGAAATTTATGAGTATTTTCAGTTTCATGAAAATTTTCATCTTTTAAATTAGTAATTAAAAAATCCAGCATACGGTTTTATAGCCCATTAAGATTCAGTATAATGTGCAAATTTTAAATTTCTTGAAGTCTGTGTAGATTTTTGATGTTTTTTTGCTGACGGTGCTACGCATTTTCTTCCATATATGTAAAATAAATTTTGAGCATAGTCTAAGGCAGGCCTTCCCAAAGTGGGTGACACGGCACCCTGGGGTGCCGCTAGGGACTAGAGTATACTAGTGCGGGCAAATTCTTTAGACTTTCCATACACAACGCAAGCGCAAAAATTTTGATTTTTATTAAAATTACCTTCAGCGGCTCGTCAAACCCCACACACAACACAAATAGCTTGTAGCAAAGGGATATTTCGCTCTTAAGCGTAGTTCCCCAGTACGTTTTGTCAACGTAAAATTGAATCAGAAAATTTTCAGAAAAATTGCCGAAAACGTACCCTTTTCACAACCGCTTTCGGTACTTTTGTAGACCTAATCCGCGTTTCCTCCACTTTTCTTCCCGTTTTCGGATTAATTTTCGGGTTTTTTGCTGGCTGGGCTGTTCTCGTAACAAGCGCAGCAGCTTCGCGCACGTGTATATATTACTTATTCTTTGGAACTTAACAATCACTCTGTCAAAGAGCGAATCAACACGATTTTAGAGGCAGTCTTCTCGTGTTAGTGAGGTACCCATTCGCAATGCAAATCGAAGAAGAACGAACTACTTCAGACTTACGCCACTAGCGACGAAATTTTTGAAGCTATCGACAAATTTGTACAGAACAATGGTTTGAAATGGAGCAAGTGTGCGGATATTTGCGGTGGTTGGAAAAACGAAAGGAGCGATGTCTATAATGAAGCTAGAGGCAGAAAACGCTACTGTATGATCCCTCGTTATTCCCTGGCGACTTGAAAGATGCCGCCACTAGATTTAAAACCAGTATTGGATGACGCTGCGAAGATAACAGAGGCCTGGGAAATAAAAATAAATGTCTAGTTTTTTCTAGCACGTCGAGATTTTTTTTCTTGGTGACATGTATATTTTAGAATTTCTAGGAATTTGCATGAAAACCCCATAAATAAACAAAGTTATCAGAAAGACATATGTAACTTCGAAGTTAACGCTAAGAAAATTGATAACAGCCGGTTTCACTAGCAATTTTCATATGAAATTCAAAAAATTAAAATCATTTATCACTTAAATTGCTTTCGTGAAATTGGCTGTGAAAATTATTTTCTTAGCGTCAACGCGCATTACCAGCGTTAACTTGGAAGGTTTAGAAAAAACCATTGTCGAATATTTTCCCAACATTCACTTCGAGGATGTCTACAGCTGGATAACAAACCCGTTTTCCATGTGACCCCTACTGGGATGACAAATTAAGCTTCTGAAAACCTTCTGGACATCAGTGACGACAGCACTTTGAATATTAAATTCTACGAAGGGAGCCAAGAGAGTTCTGGATGCAAGTGTATGCAGAAAACACTGCTGTTGGCAAGATTTCATTAAAAATACTAGTGACTTTTAGGCCCTTATTATGAGTTGCATTCGATTTTCGATCTTCGCTGGTTATCGAAGATCGAACATCGAAAGTGAAATTATGAGCTCTGCAACCGTGTCGAAGTTTTCGTTGAGTACCGAATTTTCTGTCGAACAGAATTTTTCTTTCTATGGTGTAGCGCAGTGTTAGAAAATTGTGAAAAATGTATGATTTTGTATATGTTTTTTACTGGCGGCTAGATACTAATTTTAAACAATTTTTATTAATTTCATGCAGTTCTAACGTCGTGAATATTAATGTGGGATGGCACGAGGGGTGTGCGTTCCGCTTCAAATAAAAGTCCAGTCTTTAATTAATAAACACAGTGCACAATTTATTTTAACATTCACTTTGCATTAACTATTACATTTTAGGGTTGAAGCCCGCGGTTTTGGTCGGAGCGTCGTTCTCAGTCGTGTGCTAGCGAAGGAGTGACGCTTTGTACAAAAAATGTCCGTTGTCTAGTTTCGTCTATTTCGTTAAGTTTGTCCGTTCCCTTTATTCCCATTCTTCGTCAAGCAGTGTTGCTCCTGCGGGTCGCTGTCCAGTGTTGCTTAATGGCATTTAGGTCCGTTTGTCTTTGGAGTTGTCCGTCAGTCAAATCCCACATTCGGCCATCCTGAGTGTTAATCGGCCTCGAATGAGGTATTCCACTTCTTCATGAACTCCGCAATAGTGGTGGTGCGTCTGGGTCCTTCATGGTCCCCAATCTTCTCAACCTCGTATCTTCCGTGCTCCATTTTCTTCACAATCTTGTATGGCCCAAAGTATTTCGCTTTCAATTTTAGTCCTGCTCCGTACTGAGTCCGCTTGATGGCTACTAGCTCGTTTACTTCATAGTCGACCTGCGCTTCTCGTTGAATGTTCTCCGATTTTCCAGCTGGATGGCGGCGATATTGTTCCGCGCTTCCTGACGCGTTGCTTCTCTTGACGCATCGAGTTCGTCGACGGCCGCTTCCTCCAACAACTCTTGTAGCTGTGGCATTCCTGTCAATCGCATTTCAAGCCCTGTCAGAATCCGGAATGGCGATTGCTTGGTGCTCCTCGGCGGAGTGCTGTTGATCAGCTGCTGTACGCGATCCACGCGTTTATACCAATTCCCTGGATTCTCGCCCCCCAGCTTAGCTATCATTGGGATGACGATCTGGTGCATGCGTTCGACCTGGCCGTTGCCTCGTGGCACACCCGTCGCAATCAACAAATGCTGGATCTCTTCGCTCTCGCAGTATTCCTTGAACAAGTTTGATGTGAAGGCCGCGCCTCTGTCGGTGATGACACGCCTTGCGTTTCCAAACACGGCCTCTTGCCTCTTCATGCATTCGACGACTGCTTCTGCACCAGTGTTCTTCGTTGGGTACAGCCAAACGAATTTGGAGAATGCATCCACAATTACGAGGATGTAGTTATAGGCCTTCTTTGTAGATTCCAACGGTCCAACGTGGTCTAGGTGGAGAGTTCCTAGCGGTTTGTCCTCCTTGTTGATAGGATTCAGGAAGCCTTCTTTCTTGCCCGACTTCGCATCGCCAATGATGCATTCGACGCAGCTACCCACGACCTTCACTGCCTTCGTTCGTAAATTTGGAACATAAAACGACTTCTCCACTGCTTCCTGCGTTTTCTTGGAGGAAAAGTGCCCTTGCCTATGTGCCATCTTGATGATTTCGGTTTCCATTAGTGACGGTACAACCAATAGCTCTCGCGCCGGATCCTTATACAGCACGCCATTTTTGACATAGAAGTCATCGTAGTCACCCTTCTCCAATACCTTTAGGACTGCTCGTACCCAATCGTCTTGATGCTGCGCCTGCTTCAGCCGGTGGATCAGGGAATCTTCCAGCATGAGACAAGATACCCTGCTCAGTGCGTCAACGTGTCGCATCTTTGTTCCGCTTCGATGTTCTATTTCGTACTTAAAATCTTGTAGGAACATCGCCCAACGAGATACTCTTAAAGGAATATCTCGTTTTCGCATCGTCATCGCGAACGCGTTACAATCGGTAACGATTTTGAAGCTAATCCCCAGCAGGTACACCCTCCACTTTTTGAGTGCCTCAATTATCGCGAGCACCTCGAGTTCGTAGGAATGGTACTTTTCCTCCGAAGGCTTAGTTTTCCGGCTCATGTACTGCACCGGGTGGAATGCTTGGTCATCCACGTCCCTCTGCAGTAGCACTGCCCCGTACCCAGACATGCAAGCGTCCGTATGTACCTCGGTCGCCGCCTTCGGGTTGTACAGCATAAGGACTGGTGCACTCGTCAACGCCGCCTTTAACTGCTGGAATGCGGCCAACTGCTCGGCGCGCAGCTCGAACTTGGCTTCCTTCTTGAGCAAATCCGACAATGGTTTGGCGGTTACGGCGTAGCCTTCGACGAACCTCCTGAAGTACGATGTCAACCCAAGGAATCGCTGCAAAGCCTTCCGATCATGTGGCAACGGGAAGTTTTTGATCGCCTTCGTCTTTGTTTCAGAGGGTTTTATCGAACCGTCCTCTATCACGTAGCCTAAGAAGTCAATTTTGCTCATGAGGAACTGGCACTTGTCCCACTTCATGTGCAAGCCGTATTCCGCTGCCCTCCGCAAAACTCGTTCCAATTTGCGCACGCCTTCGGTGTAATCCTTGGAGGGAATAACCAAATCGTCCATGTAGGCCACGACGGTGTCATCTTGGATAAGGTCTCTGAACACAGCTGAGATGAATCTTGAGAAAACCGCCGGCGAGTTTGATATGCCGAAAGGCACATACAGGAACTCATACTGACCGTTGTACGTCACGAATGCGGTATATTTCCTGGAAGTCAGCTCCACTGGAACATGGAAAAACCCGTTGGTAAGGTCTAGTGTGGTAAACACACCAGCACCCTGCAGCTTCTCGATCACGTCGTCAATGTTCGGCATCGGAAAATTGTCGCGAACTATTTTTGCATTCAGGCGCCGATAATCGCAGCACAACCGCTTTCTTCCGTCTTTCTTCGAAACTAGCACCACTGGTGACGCATAGTCCGAAGTGCTGGGTTGGATGATACCATCCTTCAACCACTGGTTTACTTGCTCGTCCACTACCTGCCTGTCAGCGTAAGACATCCGCCTCGGGTTCTCGTATACCGGGGTGTCATCCGAAAGCAAGATCTTCATCTCAACTGGCGACTTTGAATTGCTTAATGGCTTGTATTTCGCTATCATGCTTCTCACCGCAACTGCTCGTTCTCTGTTGAGGTGCGAAAGGTCGACTTCGTCTGCCGGCGACTTTCCCGTACCGGCGACCAGACACATATCTCCAAATTCATTATTTAGTTCAGCAACTCTGCTCTCCTCTCCAGCAACTGGATCCTTACTAGGAGCAGTAACCGTACCCACGCACTTGTGGACCAACCTCGTCGTCGCTTGCAACATCTTGTACTCTCGCGGCTCCTTAGCCACAACAGCGCCCACGCTCTCATTGTGTGCTGCTTCTAGTGCCCTTTTTACTCCGATGCGCTCGCGGTACCTCTTAACCGCTTCTACGTACTCTTCATCATGCACTCTTGTGCCACCACCGGATTTTACGCCCAATCCTTCAGGTCTCGTTGCTTCAACATGTGAACCTTTCGCTACCGCTCCTCTATTCACCTGCTCGTGGCTCCGCTTCTTTTGCTGTGCCTCCTTCTGCCGGAACTCTGCCCCATCCTCACTAACAATTAAGTCGACCTGCTTTAAAACATCGTTCCCGATAACGAGTGCGTACTTGATATCTCGCTCCCTTGCTACATGGAACGTTATCTCCAACTTGATGCTGTCTATTTCAACGAATATGGCAAAGCTACCCATTGTCGTGAGTTCGCTTGTACCAATCCCCACCAGTCGTCGCCGCTCTCTACTTAAATCAACGTCCAACTTAAGCATCATCAGCGTATCGTAGCGCATTAGACATAGGTCGCTACCCGTATCAATCAATGCCGAAATAGTTGTTCCGTGGAAGCTGATATCTTTAAAGATCAACCCACATCGCTTCTTAGGTCCGACAGCTTCTGCTTCATTCGTCATAGTGTTCACGCTGTTCTGTTCCGACTTAAACGACTTGCCCCTCGACTTACATTCAGCCGCACGGTGACCCTCTTTACCACAATTGAAACACGAGTTCCTTTTGCGTGGACTACTTCTGGCAAAATGCGATGCGTCCCCACAGATAAAACACCCCTTGCTAGTGGAAGCTGAACTCTGGAAGCCCTTGTTTGAGGACGATGGCTTTCCATTGTTCATGTTCCCGGGTGGTGGTTGACTGGAACGAATCTTTTCATATACCTTGATCTGCTCTTTCAAGTCCTGAATGGTTTTCGCCTGGTATAGGTTACTTTTGTTTGACTTAGAGTCCGGTATGCCTTCGATGAAATAATCGGTTAAGCTAGAGTCGTCTAAGCAAATCGGTTTACCTAGCTCCATTAACACGTACAAGTATTCACGGAGATCTTCCCCATGGCGCTTCCGACGACTACGCAAAGCACGGTGCACCTCAAGCGATGACAACACAACGCCAAATTCCTGCCGCAGCGCGAGCTTTAAAGAACTCCAGCTGTTTATGCCGCTTTGGCTGCGTATAAAAATTTTTGCGCCACCTTTCAAAAGTTGCTTCGCGTAAATGAACTTCTGCAGCTCATTCCATTGTACCGCTGCTGCATTCGCTTCAAAGTCCCCCAACCATTGTTCGAAGCTAGGCCGGCCTGATCCGCTAAACGAAGTCATGGAATCCTCGACGTCAGGGAGAGTAAAATTGTGCTTCTCAACTCTAACCTCACGCACACTTGGCTGGCTTGCTATTTCATCAGCATCGGTATCTTCGCCATCACTCATGTTCAGGCCGAAGTGTTCCATTAGTCTGTCTTGTAACGTCGCTTTCCGTCCGCTTGTCGATAGCCCTAACTCCCCAAGTTTCTCTTTTAATCCGTCAACTGTCAAGTTCAAAATTTCGTTTCGGTCCATGGCTTCCAAATTTAATTATTAAAATACAATATTTAAAGTGGCAGTGATAAAATACAAAATATGTGGTGATATTTAATGATATCGTTAATGTTTGGATACAAAAGCGATTAAAATTGGTTTAAATTTTCTTTAAGTACATCTATACGAAACAGTTTGCATGAAATACTAGTGACTACCGCACATCAGCTTCGCAATTGTTACAGTTTCTTTTCTCTATGCATTAGCTTTACAATTGTTTACTTTTGTTTTCTTTTTATCAAGTGCAATTATTACAATTGTGATATGTGGCTCTCAAACTGTCTATTCCAATTAAAATTTATATGAATATGTGGATTACAAACTGTTTGTTTTCTTATTGGAAAATAATAATCCTTTACACATTTTACACATTTAACACATCATAACAAAAGGTATACAAATTTTATTTGATACAAATGAATTTCTACTCATCTGTTTGAATCATCCCTCGCTGCCTGCTGAACTCTGTTGTTGTTGTTGTTGTTGCTGTTGTCTACGCTCGTTGATGTCCCCCGCCGCCGTCAACTTGGCTACTTGCTGTTCTGCTGCTCTATTGTCTGCGCATCGCTTCACTGTCGCTGCCGATGTTTACCTGCGCGTTGTCTCTGCTGCGCAACTTCGGCTACCTCGCCGTTCTATGCCCGTTAGTAGGACTGCACTTTTATGTACTTTCGACACTCGCTGTTGTATGCCCGTTAGTAGGCTTTTGTGCGCTCTCGCTTATGTGCCGCCGTTTAAGCTACGCTGACGGTGGTTGCTTGCGCGTTGCCTCTGCTGCGCAACTTCGTAGAGCTGTAAAACTCGCTGCTGTATGCCCGTTAGTGGGCCTGTACTTTTATGTACACTTGGCTAAGTACTTTAGAGAGTACCACAATTTGTACACCAACGATTCGGTGTTCTAGCACAACGACGCACCGGGACCACTCGGAGTAACGGTTATGTTCCATTATTCCAAAACTTGCAAAATTTAATAAAAAGTTCCTTTCAGATATTAATGTTTTACGCACATGCACACTGCTCTTGCTTTATTTGTTAGAGCAATCAAACGTTCACTTGTGCGCAAATTACTTTGTACACACACCCTCACTGAGTCGCTTTGTTAATAAGTTTGTGGACTCGATTTCACTTTTGACACCAGTTTTTGTGGGATGGCACGAGGGGTGTGCGTTCCGCTTCAAATAAAAGTCCAGTCTGTAATTAATAAACACAGTGCACAATTTATTTTAACATTCACTTTGCATTAACTATTACATTTTAGGGTTGAAGCCCGCGGTTTTGGTCGGTGCGTCGTTCTCAGTCGTGTGCTAGCGAAGGAGTGACGCTTTGCACAAAAAATGTCCGTTGTCTAGTTTCGTCTATTTCGTTAAGTTTGTCCGTTCCCTTTATTCCCATTCTTCGTCAAGCAGTGTTGCTCCTGCAGGTCGCTGTCCTGTGTTGCTTAATGGCATTTAGGTCCGTTTGTCTTTGGAGTTGTCCGTCAGTCAAATCCCACATTAATTCAAGCTCGAAAGGCTGGTTTTACTTGTGACAGAAAATCCCAATACTCAGTTGGCACGATCTCTGAAAACAAAATCGTAATCTGTTGATAGTTTTAAAATATTTTAAAAAGATCTAGCGCACAAACGCCTCTTTAGAGAGTCCGAAGTTTTTAATAAATCTATACACAAATTTCTTAAATATATTTTATGTCAAAATATATTCGAAAGACTACACTAAACCCTCTTAAACATTTTCTACTCCTGGCCTGTTTACCAAGCTCTCATCTTCTGACGAATCGTTGAACCAGAACTCCGTTGTACTCATTTTTACCACGTTTTTATAAACTCGCTTTCTTTTTTATTTCATTTTAAGTTGCACAAATTTACATACTTATGTATTAGCACACTATTTAGTTTGCTCGATTTGCAAACAAAACTTCTCAGCGGTGAAAAATATACTATTGTAAACAACCCAACCGAGCGAAATTCACAATAGCGCTATTCTTCATCGAATGAGCGTCATAATACCATATGAAAATTCGTTCGATCAGCACTTTCGAACACAGTCGAATGCAACTCATAATACTACAATTACTTTTACATTTCTATGTGAGACTGCATTTTCAACAAATGCTTACATAAACAAGTAATTTTTAAGCAAAAAAAAAACAAAACCGTTTTCAATTCCCATGTAAGAATTTAAGATTATCGTTAATCTGTTCATGATCCAATGATCGGAT
This sequence comes from Rhagoletis zephyria, assembly GCF_001687245.7. Taxonomy (NCBI): domain Eukaryota; kingdom Metazoa; phylum Arthropoda; class Insecta; order Diptera; family Tephritidae; genus Rhagoletis; species Rhagoletis zephyria. The sequence goes on along the minus strand of NW_016165803.1, from coordinate 12,039 downwards.
TTAAACCAAATTAGACCACCTGTCAGGTAACACCCTTCCTTTAAAAAAAAGAATTATAGTAATCGGTTAACGTGGTCCAAAGTTATGCGGTAAAATACATAGAAAAAAATAATAAAAAAAATATTCCGACGAATTGATAGAAACATAGTAACGTAAAACCAAGGCATATTACATATATGACAAAGTAGAAGTGATTTTGACATATCTCTCTTTTGAACACCGACTATAATGTCAAATGGTGAATAACTTTTAACCCTATTCAAGTTCGCATTTTCTATTTTTCATTAAAAATTCAATTGCGTAACGTGAGATAGTTTTGAATTGTGTGATTTTGTTTTCGACCACATCCATTTATAGATATATATACAAAAATTAAAAGGAGCAGGAACTAAGAGCGTTGCGCTGTGTGTGGCATGAACCAAGACATTAAAGTGGTGCGATACTTTTAAGGCGCCTAGTTGCGAAGTTAGAAGACTTCGTTGGGAGAACAGCTGCGGTGTTCAGTTGGAAGATTCTTCCAGTGTCTGTGAAAATCATTTAAACGCGAGTGATTTTATTACATGCCCATTTCAGGCATATATTTTAAAGCACGTGCAGTTCCCATGCCCTGGGAGGTTCCTGTGCCTGAAACGCCTGAAGCACACGAAAGTTCAGAAGTGACATCATCTGTTGTGCGCAGACGCAAACTGAGTAAGTCTGGAAGAAATAGCCCTGCAAGAACAGTGACTATCATTTGACAAATCATTTGAGTGGCAAGACTGATAGAGATTTCTGTCACTGGCTCCCTACAAGTTTCTATCAAATTCTAAAGGGCAGTGTGAAAAATCTGATTTAAACATTTGTGTACATGTGATCTTTCGTCTTCCTCCAACGTATGGCTTTATTTAATGGTCTCTTTTTAACCAACGCAAAATTTGCAAATGTGTTAGTAAGATAAATGAGAATGGATTAGTTTCCATCACACAGTTCTTGTAGGGAAGTAGTTTCTTACAAAATTATGCTCACATAACCACGTCAGGACCTAGATTTACACTGATATACACACATACGTATGTAGAAGAAAGCATTAAATAATTTTTTCATAAGTGCCGGATGTTTTTTAGAATTAAATATTTACATAAGAAACTAAACGCGCAAAAACATTGGGCGAATAAAAACAAAAAAATGTTAAAAACAGGTTCATAAAATATTTCTTTCATTTAATTACTTGGTTTCCTTTATGAGGTATTCGTTTTTGTCCATATGTATATGTGCATATAAGATGTGAATTCAATTAAAATTCTTTGAAGGTAATATTGAAGTAATTCTTAAAATTAGTGTACGTACATATGTACGTATTTATGCTGATGCGTTTCCATGGTGAAATTATAAACAAGTGAAGTAAGAAAACAGCTTTCTGGCTTTATTTTCCTGACATTCGGCTATCTTATAAAAATTTTTAAAGGCAAATTTTCAAATAAGACCGTGTCAAATCTTTCGTTTCGCTCTTATTACTACACCTGGTATAATTTTTGGCATGATGCCTTTCAAGCGATGCTAATTTGTAGCAAACATAGCACTCGCACCTCAAAGGTTTAATTGGTTTGTTTACAGTTTTTTGACATTATAACTAGCTACAAGAGAGTTGGAGCTAGTTGTCACTTCTACCTTATTAAATATGCCTTGGGTAAAACCGTTCTCTCAATTCGTCGGCCATGAGTTTTTTGAAGTTTGATATCATTTTAAAATCATATAAAATTGAGAGTAAAAAAAAAGGAATTCTTCAAGGTTGTTGTTTGAGATTGAAAATGAGAATGTGTGTCTGAGTTTGTGTGTAAAATTTTAAAATTAAATTACTTGCAGACGTCAAGAATTTGAAAGATTCCTCTCAGCGGTTCTACCTATCGTACAGTTTCCTAAGTAAAAACACGTATCAGCTGATTGTCAAAAAATGCCTACAGCTGAGATCACCTGTTTTTTGGCGTTTGCTCTTATCTTTTACAATTTCTTTCATCTCTATTACAATTTCTACCATTTCTATTACAATTTATTCAAAATACACTAACACATTGAACCAAAACCACCAACACACTAACCAAAAACACACCTACAGCCTGCCAGGAAAATCTGTAAGTAGAAGAGTAATGCCGATTTCCTTTCTACCGAAAAATGCAACTTTCTATTGGACCTCTACGCACAAACACTAAAAAGAGGGCGATGAGAAGGCAACATTTTTTGTAGAAACGAAGACGCCATTACTTTACTTATGGAACTGTACGATGGTTCTACCTTCCTATTTCTTATTATGGTTAAACCGAAGAATACTTTTTTTCGGAGGAAAATAAATTAATTTTTATTTAAAATATAAAGTTTCACCTACAGCGGCAAACTTTGAGGCGCAGTAGAAATCACAACAGTGATGAGCTAAGTGTTGTGACTTTAAGCATGTTCACATTAACGTAATTTATAAGCAAACCATGCTGAAATCAAGTATGTAATTTCGAAAGGTATGCAACCAATTTTTATACCCGAGCGCTCTTGTGCACAAGGGTATTATAACTTTGTTCACATAACGGTTGTTTGTAACAGGCAAAACGAATCGAGATAGATATAGACAAATGTATACATAAATGATCAGAATGAGAAGAGAAATCGATTAAGCGGTGACTGTCTGTCCGTCCGTCCGTGCACACGATAACTCGAGTAAAAATTGAGATATCTTAACGAAACTTTGTACGTGCACTTCTTTCGGGCCTAGGACGGCAAATCAAATGAAAATGGGCAAAATCGGACAATAACCACGCCTACCTCCCATTACCGTCATTTCAGAAATACGAAAACTGCGATATTTTAGTAATTACTGAAGATTATTGACTCAAAATTTATATTTACAATAATTTTTAGACGAAAAATAAGAATATTATAATTTTTTGAAAAATGGGCGTAGCCACGCCCACTTATGGTTACATGTGTATATCTTGGTAACCGCTGCACCAATTTCTNGGGCGTAGCCACGCCCACATATGGTTACATGTGTATATCTTGGTAACCGCTGCACCAATTTCTTCCAAACTTGGCACAGTTGTTAGCCTTGCTATAGCATACCAAATGGCCAAAATTTGTTTAAATCGGACAATAACCACGCCCACATCCCATATAACGGTAATTTGGAGAAATACGATCTCTTCCATAAATCAGTAAATATTAAAGCTAATTTATTCAAAAATGATGCTTGCAACCATTACTTACCAAGAAATACGTTTACGATAAAATTTTATAAAATGATCACATATATGTATCTCGGTAACTGTTCTACCTATTTGTACCAAACTCGGTATGGTTATTGTGCTTGCCACATGAAAGCAAAACGTTGAAAATTATTGAAATCTGACTAAAATTTCAGAAATTTTTAAACTCTTCGTCTTTATACAAGATATATCAAGATAAACTTTATAAAAATGCTTTATTTTTCTTTCTTGCTTCACGAGGTTCAGCAGTTCGGAAAAGAGTGAAGTTGGTTGCCTTTCGCCAATACCAACTTCACACTTTTCTACAGTACAGGGTTGCTTTATTTGGTACTGTTTACAACTCGGCCCACCTGACTATGACCGACCTCGGTCATCAAACTTTATATTACATTTATGTTTAGACTGCCTTAGGTACTAATATTTACATGCTGTACGTTACAGTGTTCAATGTATAATTACTATACTGTACAATTCATCTTAAATTCTAACGCTTAACTGCTACGTACTATGTTACAGTGTAAGTTTATAGCCTATTATTATCCGTTCGACTCATCAGCAGAAGCGACCTTTTCAACGTTTTTATCGACCCACTTTCGCATTCTATTCGCTTCAATAACGCCATTATACGGCAGCTGAGTTAGCTGGCAATTGTCCACGTCTCTTATGACATACCTGTCATTTCCTAAAACCTTAAACACTACATAGGGTCCTTTGTATTTAGGGACGAATTTCTTGTTTGTTCCCACTACTGTATCTACATTTCGTATAACAACAAAGTCACCTACTTTATACTCCTTCGCCTTCACACTATTCTTCAGGAAATGACTTAAATTGTACTCTTGCTTCTTTTCAATAGCTTCGGACGCGCTCAATCTAATTTGCTCTAAATCTCTTGGAACGTTTTGATTTACTTTATCCTCTATGTACTCCGTAAACTCATCTATTATCTCGCCTCTCTGCTCGACCCCAAATAAGAGTTTGCTTGGGGAACTTCCCGTAGTACTGTGAATTGAATTGTTGATGGCATATTCCACTTGAAGAAGTTTACTTGACCAATCCGCATGATTGATTGGTTCGGTAAGCTTTCCCAACATTGTTTTTAAGACCCTATTTACACGTTCTACCTGTCCATTAGCTTGTGGGGAAGCAACTGCCGTTTTTACATGAATTATATTTCTTTTTATCAAAAAGTTCTCGAATTCTAGTGACGTAAAACAAGTCCCTCTATCGCTTATAATTCTCCTCGGCCTACTATAATAGCTACGGTATTTATCTAATGCTGCATTAACCTCCCGAGTGCTTGTAGAATTAGTGTGATAAAGTTTTACGAACTTCGTGAAGGAATCGATTACGACCAATATATGTTTACGCTTAGACTATATTGTCGGCAGCGGACCAAAATGGTCAATATGAATTGTATCAAACGGCACTGGCCTTTTAGGTATATTATAGAAATTCCTTTCATTTGCCCGAACTGGCATTGCATACATGATGCACTTCAGACAGTTTTGAACGAACTTCTCAACTTTCAGCTTCATTTTCGGAAACCAATAGTACAAACAAATTTTCGTCAAAGTTTTGTCAACAGACTGATGTCCTATTTTCTCATGCATTAGTCTTATAATATTATCTTCCATTTCTCTAGGCACATATAACATGGTTTTCCCATCTCCCTTTACTTTATAAACTAGTCCGTCTGATAATCTAAAGTCCTTTACTTCTTCCTTTTCCATACGTTCTTTTAAATCTGTTATCAAATCGTCACGTTCTTGAGCTAATTGTATATGAAACTCGGCTTCATTAATATCTACGTTAGCAATTTGACATCTGCTTAACGCGTCAACATGACCCATTGATGACCCCTTTCTATGTTGAATGATGTAGTTGAAATTTTCTAGTTCCAGAGCCCATCTGGCTATTCGTGCGTTTACCTGCTTTCTTCCCAAAGTCATAGCAAGCGAGTTACAATCCGTAACGATCTTAAATGGAATTCCTTCCAGATATACTCTAAATCTTTTCAGAGCATAAATGATTGCCAATGTTTCGAGCTCGAAACTATGATACCTACTTTCCGCGCTTGACGTTGTTTTCGAAAAGTACGAAATTGGATGAAATTTACCATCGTCCTGACGCTGTAGCAAAACGGCCCCAAAACCGGTCGAACTGGCATCACAATGCAATTCTGTTTCTCTCAATGGATTATAAATTGCTAGCACTGGACTTTCGGTGAGTTTGGTTTTTAATTCTTCAAACGCGGCAATACACTGTTCATCAAAATCAAAAGTCGAATTTTTCTTCAACAACTGTTGTAATGGTTTTACAATCCGTGAGAATGACGGTACGAATCGTCGAAAAAATGAAAATAATCCAATGCAAGAGTGTAACTCTTTTTGGCTTTTAGGAACAGGATAACGTTTAATAGTGCTTATGTGCGAATCACTTAGCGAGATACCTTTGGAGCTAACTGAATATCCTAAATACTCAATTTCACTGTAACCGAACTTACATTTAGTAAGATTCAGTTTGAGTCCTCTTTTGGAAAGGCGTCTAAGCACATCGTCTAACAACAATTTGTGATCATCAAAACCTTGCGAAGCTATAATAATGCCATCCATGTAAATTATTATTTGCTTTGAATCAATTCACAGTATAAATCAATTAAGTCTATAAAAATTGTGTTAAAAAATCTTTGAAATACAGCGCATCTCTCCTTTTCTTTTGACTAGTACTACGGCAGAAGCATATGGCGAATTACTGGGCCTAATGATTCCTTCCTTCAGTAATTCGTCAATTTTATTCTGTACTTCGGATTTTTCTGAGTAAGACAGTCGTCGTGGAGTGCAATAAAATGGTATTTCGGTGGTTAGATGGATTTTCATCTCATAATCAAGCGGCTCGATTGCAGTTTCTTTTGGCTCTAGGTAAGATTCCCTAATTATATTGTTCAAGGCTACCAATTGTTCCCTATTCAATTTAGGATTTATATCTGGTTCTAACGCGAAAGATTCTATATTAATGCAAAATATATCATTACTGGCATGCGTTACCAAAGGATCGGAATTGAGTTTTCTATTTTCGTCATATGATTTTAAAAGATCGCATCTGCTGAGGTTCGCAAGTGCGTTTCTTTGGGGTACAAAATAATTAATTTTTTCTCTAATACACATTAGTTCTTCTTTAACATATCTCAGCTTTACTTTTGTTAATCTCTTCCTAGAATTACTGGCATGAACATACATACACCAACGTATTTTGATATTTTGGGTTGTTTGTTTCCTTTAATAAATTCTCTCGGAATATCAGATTCTCGTAACAGACTAACGGGACTACCCGTATCAAAAAGAGAAATATACTTATTAAATACCTGCTTCTTACAATCACTAAACTTAATATTCACAAAATTGTAAGCGCCTACGTCTTCGTCGTCTTCACCGGATTCAACCTCTGCNTGCTCATGACCCATCTGCCAACAGCGAAAACAGGAACCGTTTGGTCTGAGCGGGTACGGGCAATTGGGTTTTATATGCCCTGTTTGCGAACAATTGAAACAGTGGGCAACTTCCTTCGTAGTCCTTATTGATTCCTTTGTCGGCCTTTTGATTGTGTTACTCTCGCGACGTAAGTACTTCTGCTGGTATCTGGCCATTAGCATCTTCAACTCTTCAATTGTGCGTGCGCCCATAAGGAGATTTTTGTTAGAGATATTATCTCCTAGGCCTTCAACTATGAAGTCGATGACTTCAGTTTCGGTTATGTCAGATCTTTTGGCGATGGCCTGCATGTTGAGAATGTAGCAGTGGAGTGACTCGGTCTTCTTCTGCCAAAGCCGTTGGTCTAACCACTAGTAAACATCTTGCGTAGCTGATCGTACGTGAATGCGGCTGTCGTGGACAAAAACACACGTGCAGTGCCGGTAAGAGACCGCCGCAGGCATAAAAATCGGAATCGTTCATCAGCATTAATTGGGTTCATCACTTCTTCAAAATCTCGTAAAAAATATCGCACTGAGTATGCAATGTCATCTCCACTGAACTTTGTTAATGCATGTTCGACATCACAGTAACTGTTTTTGTTGCCAGCATTACACACTGGAGCTGCTGAGCCTTTCTCCAATTCGAAAATGCGTTGTTTTAACATCATTATTTCCAGATTCTTATGCAGTGAAGACAATTCCTCGTCAATACTTGCTGTAGCGGGAACAGCAATAGAAGTGGAGTTGGCGATGCTAGCTGTTTTGACTGCAGGAAGGGCGGTGGCATTGGTGGCAGCAACATTACCGGCAACGTCGACAGCATCGGCAACGGCAGTGGTCTTGGCAACAGTATTCGCAACGGCAGTGGCACTGGCAACAGTATCGCCAACGGCAGTGGCACTGACAACTGTATCGGAAACGGCAGTGGCACTGGCAACAATATCGGCAACGGCGGTGGCGCTGGCAACAGTATCGGCAACAGCAGTGGTAGCTCCATTAGCAACGGCAGTAGTAGCGTCAATGGCGGTTGTAGTGGCTACGGCAGGGGTGGTGGCAGCGGCACCCTCAGCAGAGGCCTCATTGCCGGCGGAATTAATTTTATCGGCAGATGGATAAACATTTTGCTTACCATAATGCGCAGCTCCGGCAGGGGCACCTACAATCGCCACTTCATCAGCACAGTCACCCACACTAGCCATGTCGGCGCTTGTATTTGTTTGCTGTGAAAGAAAATCACACGGAACACCGCGTATGTTCACCGTGTCAGATGCTCCCACCATGTTAATCGCCATACGTTTCAGCTGCGACAACTTGGCGGTAGCCGGGAATTGGATACCCGCCTCGCTTAATAGTTGTGCGTAATCGTCCCCACACCTGATGCTTTAAACTCTTCGTCTTTATTCAAGATATATCAAGATAAACTTTATAAAAATGCTTTATGTTTCTTTCTTGCTTCACGAGGTTCAGCAGTTCGGAAAAGAGTGAAGTTGGTTGTCCTTCGCCAATACCAACTTCACACTTTTCTACAGTACAGGGTTGCTTTATTTGGTACTGTTTACTGTTTACAAATTCTTGAAACTTGAATATTTCGAAATTTAAGGACGCTAATTTACTCAAAATTTATACACCACCATGTAGCGGTAGCTTTCGGAAAGGTGAAAAACATATATTTAATACCTGCGCCGGGTATTTAATGTTCGGCTCCGCCCGAACTTAGACTTTCTTACTTGTTTTTTTAATCAAGTACAAACCACACACTCGTACGTACACGTGCTAATCAAATACAAGGTATATAAAAATAGGTAGAAGCCATTTTGACGTTGCTCCCATGAGAGCCAAACCTTTAAACATAAACTTGATTTATTTTTATTTCCCATATTTCGCTACTCTTGGAAATGTCATGTCGTTTTATTTTGAATGTTCGTTAATGGCAAATTTTAATTTTGAATTTTAGCAGTTTTGTGCGGTTTATACCAATATGGGTGGTGTAATAATTAATTATGTGGTGCTAAATACTTAAAGTGCACACACCACTGATTTTCATAACTGCCTCTATGTTTTCCGCAGTAAAAGCGTTGGGAAAGTAGCTGCGGCGTAGAGCCTAAGGCCTTAATGCACCGGGAGGTCCAGTAAAAGCACATTTGATGCTAAGCGGTATTCCTATGACCCTTATGCTGACAAGGCCCTCTAACAACACTGCAACAAGTTGTGATAGCTTAATAAACGTTAAACAAATTTACATTAAACAAAATAAATAAATAAAAAGTAAAGAAGTATAAGTTCGGGCGAAACCGAATTTTATATACCCGGCGCAGGTATCAATTATCGTCGTTCCCAATTTCTTTAAACTACCTTAAAGTCTATAACAGTCTTATTTATTGTTAAAACATTGTTGTAAGTATTAACTTGGAGTAAATGATCGTCCTCAGTTATGGAAATATCGCAGCTTTCCTATATCCGCAAATTACCGTTATACGGGAAGCCGGTGCAATTTTAGTCCGATTTGAATAATTTTCAATGAATTGCTTTTTCGTACCAAGGTTATTAAATGCACCGAGTTTGGTAGAAATTGATAAATCGGTTACCGAGATACACATTTTTGGTCATAAGTGGTCGGAGCCACGCCCAAAATCCAAAAATGTGTAATAATCTAATTTTCTGCTCAGTGGTCATTGCAATAATTGATTTTCAGTCAGTTAGCTTCAGTAGTTACTGACCTATCGCAGTTTTTGTGTTTCTCTAAATTCCCGTTATATGGTAGATGGGCGTGGTTATTATCCGATTTCAACAAATTTCCTAGCTGGATCCTAAGCAAGGCTCATACCGAGTTGGGTAATAAATGGTGAAGCGGCTACAAAGATGAAGTATTTCTTCATAAGTGGGCGGGGTAACGCCCCTTTTCCAAAAATTTTAATAATATTATTTTGCACCAAAATTCTATTTCACACACTGATTTTGAACAATTTGGATCCAATATTTACTGAAATATCATAGTTTTCGAAAATACCGTTATATGAGAAGGGGACGTGGCTACAGTCCGATTTCGCCCATTTTCAATAGCAACCTACCTTGGATAAAGGTCAACCTATATACCAAATTTCGTTGAGATATTTCAATTTTTGCTCGAGTTATCGTGTACACGGACAGACGGACGGACGGACAGACAGACATGGCTTAATCGACTTCTCTTGTCATTCTGATCATTTATGTATACATTTCCCTATATCTATCTCGATTCCTTTAGGTTGTTACAAACAACCGTTATGCGAACAAAGTTATAATACCCTGTGCACAAGTGTTCTCGGGCATAAAAATATACTTAAAAAGGTCAGCCAGTGAAATCTGATTTTTTCTTGTTCATTTCACATGCTCGTTCTCATTTTTACTCCAGAAAATTTTGACGTTTGATAGTTTGACGTGAAATTGGCTTTTACCTGTTTTGAATGCACCTTGATCAAATATCTACATATAGAAATTATGAAAGAACGTCTGAACGTACTTGATTTATGTGAAGTAATTTGATCGAAACAAAGTAATTTATGCTGTAATGTGAACATAGTTTTTGTTAGAATACAACTGTTAATTTTGACACCGAATTTTTTTCCGGCGAAGCTAAGCGATTTGATTCTGCTTATACTTTTTACTCATAAAAAACGATTTGAGAAAATAACATCTAATATTTAAGCAAACAACAAAACCGACTTCAATTCTCATATAAAAATTTAAGAATACCGTTAATTTCTTCATGAAATTCGGTTAACACGGTCCAAAGTTATGCGGTAACATACATAAAAAAATATTCCGACGAATTGATAACCACCTCCTTTTTTGAAGTCGGTTAAAAGTCAATAGATGACGATCAAATATGACAGGAAATTAACTGAGATTTCGCAACTTAACAGATATACCAAGGCGAATTAATATAAGGTGGTGTAACTAGCTCAGCTGATTTTGTATATGTGTTTCGCCGCACGGCTTCTGATATGAAATTGAAAAATTTTGTTTGAATTTCTACACACACTCAAGGCGAATTAATATAAGGTGATAGCAGGAGTACAAAAACAAAAATTTACATGTGTTTTGTTTTTGCTTTGGCGGCATAAACTGTCAAAACGTACGTGTACGTGTGTGTAGAAATTCAAAAAAAAATTTCAATTCGATATCAGAAGCCGTGCAGCGAAACACACACAAAATCAGCTGAGCTAGTAACACCACCTTATATAAATTCGCCTTGCACACACTCTTACAGATTTTGACAGTTTATGCCGCTAAAGCAAAAACAAAATACATGTAAATTTTTGTTTTTGTACTCCTGCTATCACCTTATATTAATTCGCCTTGAGATATACATTTAAGTAGAAACTCAATTGGCTATGAAAGAGTTTACGATTTAATTTTGAAGTATGTGAATATGACTTGAATATGCGCCTATAATTTTAATTCCAGGTAGAGCGTTGTGATATGGCGTATATACTGGATAAAGCGAAATTTCAGATTCAGTTAAAATGCCAACACGAAACAACGAAGAATACTTTTATATCAGTAGATGACGAAGAGAATGTAACTGCAGAAATGACACCCGATAGTACATGTAACACGTAAGTTAATTAAATAATTTTAACTTATTAAAATAATCTTGATTACTTCTTATTTTAGTATTTGTGGTTCCCATAGGATATTCACGGAAATATCAAATAACTTTAATCCTGCAGAAGAAGAGATCACTTTAGAAGCCGAAGATAAAAAAATCAGTATCAAAAATTATGTTGAGGGTTCAAGAGTTAATGAGAAATTTATGCGATCACAATTGCAATTAAAGTAAATACAGACATTTGCTAACTTCAAATAATTCGCTGCTATTAAATGTTTGCCTTTTCATGAAGTGCGGATGAGTTCGAGAATTACATGATAGATAAAGAAACGTCAATTACATTTTGCTTAAAGGAATTCAGAGCGTTACTGATGTTTGCCGAGGCATTAAACGAAAATGTATGCCTTCAATTCGACGAGGCCGGTAGGTTAGTATATACATATGTATATATCGTTACTATAGTATGGAATGGTCGTATCTCACATCGTCGCTGAAATGCAAAAAGCTAAAACTAACTAAAATTTTTATTGCATAAAACGATGTGGTGACTTATAATTCGATCAAGTGCATCATAATCGATCAAAGAGTGAATTTTATTTTTTATTAGTTATGACTAGGGCTCGGAATCTCATGCACTAAAAAATCTAAAATATGCGCATATAATATTCACGCAAAATTCATAAAATGCGCTTTAAATAAGTAAAATATGCAATAAAATAGATTTTCCTAACATTTTACTTTTTTTTTTT
>NW_016165802.1:0-26320 GCF_001687245.7 Rhagoletis zephyria | reverse complement strand
AGAACTACGTAGACATGGGAGTTCACTTTTTCCTCTATGAAGTCGAATTTTTTGCAGCAATGTCCTTTTACGACTAAAAACTTAAACAGATGGCAGCGTTGATCCGTATTAAGTCCGAGTTAAGATATGTATGGTACTCTTCACCAGGAAATACAAGGTTCCGAACTAGTTTAAGCTTAAGCAGCTGGGGGTTACCGCCTTCTCTGTCTCACTGCATCTTTACTGCGATAGTCAGGTCGATACTGTTCCATGGGATACTGGTCTGATGGACAGCAATAGAGAAGATAACATTTCTTAAAAGAAAAGAAAGTATGACAGGAGCACTCAGGACAACACCAACGGCAGCACTTTACACCTTGTTGCATCTCTTGCCGGCGGACCCGTCGGCCAAGAATATAGCCTCAAGATCTTCCGACAGGCTTATGCCACGGGGGAGTTTGTGTGCAGGTCCTGCGGACACAGCAGTATAGCATCTTACTCGGACAGACTGACTACATGATCCCGGTTCTGTATTTTGAGATGAAATTCAAAACCACTGTGGAGCTCGAATGCTGGCATGGGGACATGAGGAGTGCTGACTCGGTGAATTTCTACACAGACGGGTCGCAGATGGAGAAAGCCGTAGGGGCGGCAGGCGTCTGCGCGGAGCTCGGTCACAATAAATCTTATTAGCTGCCGAACTACTGCAGCATTTTCCAGGCGAAAGTACTGACCATAAGGAGTGCGGCGGAGATACTGAGTCTGCACTTCCTCGAGAAGTGTGACGGAGTGCAGGGCAGCTCTGGATTTGCTACATACAGGTACTGATATCCATCAGGCAGGCTTGCCAAAGAGGGCGTCCTGTCGGAAACTACGATGTTAGGGGAGGTGCCGATTTCGCTCCAGGCGATTAAACGACAGTTTGACCTGTCCATGATCCGGAAAGCGCAGAAGGCGTGTACCAAAATGCAAGGTTGAAAGGTATCTAGGATGATGTGCGGATCGTATGGCATAAAGCTCATGAAGTTTTCCTATCGCTCATTAGGTTGCATGCTGGGCTACTGGTGGATGTTTTTACAGGACATTGCCCTTTGGCATCCCACGTCTTTTTAACTGACTTAGTGCAGAGTTAGAGTTTCCTGCCCTTAGCAGACTACGAATCAGCTTCCTGGGAGCAGGCTTTCTGCCTAACCTGGAAGCCACTTCCAAGATAGGGTACATTAAGGTTTTCCAGTTTGAAAAGAGGACTGCGATATTCTTCAGCATTTCTCCCGGCGCTCATTAATTAGCTTTCTAATAGGGCCGTAGTTTATTTGGTAATCTATGGACCTAATGGTTAATTTCCTTAGGTGGTGAACTTCCGACCTCATAAAACTATTCGGTTGGTCACCATTGCCGCCTGCATAAGCGCGGCTGCTGTTAAAAACATTCTTTCTATTATTTGCATCTGGAGCTCAACTAGCATTGAACCTAGGACACTCTCTAATCATTTCACAGCGATAGTTTTTAATAGAGAAGGACATTTTTTAAATTTCTTTCCATTTTCAATACCACCGATATTTCTGAGTCCTATCTAGACTAAATGTTTCATCGGGCGAAGAGTCGTAAATTAGTATTTTGGTAGAGGAATGATGTTTGCTGGGAGGATATATTGCATATTTTATTGCGATCAACTTCTTGACAAACTGTGCTTGAATATAAATATTTCATGTTTTAAAAAGAAAAGTATACCAATATCCGTTTCGCCAACTAGCTGCCTCCAGCATTGGAGACTTTCCATCTCATAAAAAGCTGCGTTTTCACATTAACCACATCTGAAATGGGCCACCAATCCAGTCAAGCGTTTTTATGGCCAAATTAAACGCCAAGAATTGACCATTTTCTTGAACTCATTTCCGATCGTCGGTAGCTCTCCGTTCATACGTAGTCAATTACGCTCTTGGCCATGCTTAGTTGCCTATACATACATACGTACTACATACACATATGAGATTTCATTAAATTTTATTAGCAACCAAATATTTTCGCTTTCCTTTGAATGACTCAAAAACGTTTGCTTTAACGATTATTGTGGACCATTGGTCATTGGCCATTTCCATTTAGTGGCCATTTTCTGTTTATTCGCGTAAATGGCGCGCAAGGAACTAAATTTTTTTCTTTGCTTAAATTTTTTTGCGAAATGGTATACGTATGTATAAGAGAATATGCGAAGAAAGCTAAACTTTTTGCAATTACCAAATAAAGAAATGGTCCCACTTCCTCCGAGCACATTACCAAAGTTTTTGAAACTTTTATCACTTTGACTGTGATTCGGAAACAGTTTGATATGTATAAATATGAAGCTACTTAAAACTTTGCATGAAAGTAGTTCTACGTAGAATGAGAGAGTAATTTTCTAAAACACATTTACCAATTTTCCTTCAGGTTATGGTTAGTGCGAAACCGCGTGACAGACATTTTCGAAGCAGATACATTTTAGATTTTAACATTTTTAAGTTAGATGCATATATACATATGTCGGCAGCATTAAAATGCTACCGAAGAAGTTCGCTTTGGACCAATAACTGCTGCCGTTATGCATACAAAATCTGGACCGTGTTTCTTTCATAGCCCTGTTGAAATCTTCTTCATCTCCACAAATGATAGAAACATACATAACTGTGTGAGACTAAACACTTTTCACCCTTGATAAAGTGTGTTTTAGGTATAGCGGAATAATCGCACTGAGAACGACGATAGGTGGCCTTCATTGCTAATTCACCTGCAATGCAGTTGTTATGCATATCTTTTCCCTGAGGATATGCCTACATTCTATGGCCGCTCGCAGTAAATCCAAACAAGACAAATTTCATGTCATGAAGTACATGATATCCGTTGTGGCCCATCCCTCGATCGGGGGCGTCTGTCTGCCGCTCTCGGACAAGTCAAGTACCTAGGCTGGAGCCTGGATAGGAAGCTGTCGTGGAAGCCTAAAATTGAAGCAAGAGCGAGAACGGCGTCAGTTGTCTTGTATTGCTGTAGGGAAGCTATTGGTAAGAGATGGAATCTCTCGCCATTGGCTCTATTAAGCCATATTTAAGCCTGTCTTGTTTTACGGAGCCCTTGTCTGATGGAACTCGTTAGAGAAGACTATACTTGTAAGGCAACTGGAGCGTGGACAGCGGATCGCCTTAATCAGGATTATTGGGCCATTAAGACCCACCTGTACTGGCGCTTAAAGTCATGTTGAACATTGTTGAAGAGAATTGTCGCACCACGAATTGCTATTAAATTGAGGGAAACAGGTTGCTTAACAGGCTTGAAAGCTGCATAATTTGGAGCTCTGGAGGGCTTTTACTTCGTCCGTGATCAGATAGTTTACTGCGCCTCCGAAATTTTTTCCAGCAGCGCATTCCCTGCCTTCATTCCCTCAAGAGTGGACTCGGCAGGGCGGGGTTACTTGGAGGCAAGGTTGGTGAAGGCGTCTTCTGCTAGGAACTCTTCATCAAATCTATGTTCACGCTTCCGGTTATCTGCAGTGTATTTCAGGTGGAAAAAGCTGACATCAACACTGCTAAAGAATGGTACGCCAGCTAGGGAGGTTAGCATATACCCGGACAGTCAGACGGCCATCAGGGCCCTAAACTCTATGTTGGTGCGCTTTAAATCTGTAAGGGAATGCGTTGGAGTACTTCTTAATAAGGCAAGTTTGGGTGCCGGCTCATAGTGATATCGCGGTAAACTGCGTAACTGATGACCTGGCAAGGAAAGGCACCCTTGAAACGTTATCAACAGATACGGGGCAACTAAGGACGCTTCTGCCTCTGTTTTGGACGGTTCGGCCCCGTCTAAGCTCAGCGAGCGCTGGGCTAAGACTAAGACATGGACAATTTCTAGAGCCTTCTGGCCTTGTGTGGACCGTGGGCGGTCATAGAAGCTCCTTATACTTACATCACAACTGATCCCTTTTGTATCAGCTATCAAGAGGAACATGAGGTCGAATCATCTCAGCACTTTCTCTTAGAATGTCCAGCCTTCGCGAAGCTAAGATGGAGAGATTTTTAACTAGCCCTGAGCTATCAGAGCTCGCCGCAGTTCGCCGACTTAATTAATGGTCTCTTTTCAGTTTTTCGTGATACCGCAAAGGAAATTCTCCTAATTGTCCATGTGTGTCCCTTGTCTGGCACAGCCATTCTAGCCTAACCTAACTAGAGCTACATACATATGTACCTATAAACATTTTACGCCGATATTTAGGTAGAATAGGCGAGCCGTCCTCAGATGCACCACTTAGTAGCTTGTATAGCGTATTTCTAATTCCCGTAAAGTGTATCCTAACTTCAACGATGATTTATAAATAATTCAGCAGCTCTGAATTCAAACTAGAATATGGAAAGCACTTAGGCTATTTTGTGTCCCCTTAACTCAACTAATCTGTCAACGTCAATTTATGTAGGTTATAATCCTTTTTTCCACATAAAATTAGAAGCGCGTGTTAAAGGATAATTACAACGGACATAGTACGCGTGTGAACATAAAAAGAAAGATGAAAAAAAACACTAAAAATAAAGAAAATTGCATTACGCTTGTTTGTAATAAAATAAATTGAATATTTCAGTAGAGAAAAAGGCCACAGAAAAAAATCATATAACAAAAAGTACGCGAATGCAATACTTTGAGGGTAAAAAGGTGTTTTTCATGCAAAAAAAAATGTATATATATGTATTTATATGCGTAGGGTCTGCGTAAATGCGTTAATTAGGGTTAACCATTGCTTGGCAAATGTAGTGGCTGCTGCAGAGTGAAGGGATTAACTGGGCCGCCAAGCAAGCAGACACGCAATATTGAAGCTAATTATGTCATTTTGACAGCAGCTACTGTCAACGGAGCGGGTTGAATTGAAATTGAATACTTTTAGCCAATGTGACGCAAGTTAATTGGCAGGCTGATGTATATTTGAAATAAGCAGATTGCAGAAAAGCTAAGTATATGTATGGATGTGTGTACGCTAGTCAATTTTTTATTGTCCATTTAAAGTGCAGAATTTTTTTATGGCATTTTTATGTGCAGCATCTAAAGGTCCATAAAAATCCATTTTCATTAAAATTTTGCTTCGCTTTATAAGCTGTAGACACAACCCTTTGGCAGGCACTTTCACCCAAAAAACGGAGAAAACAAGTGCCCCTTTGCGCTTCTTTTCCGATGCATACTTTCATACATACGTATGTAGTATATGATTGCAGTTTCACGCACATGTGTGCCGCCCGCTTCCTATTTTTGTTGTCCTCGTCGTCGCCACGTCGTGACACAATATGGCGTTGACAGCCTGAAAAATATGGTACAACTTAACAAATTTGCAGAAATTTATATGAATCCACACACATAGAAAACAGTGTACTCGTAGACGCAAGAGCGTGATGCTCGACGCTTTGGAAGAAAATTTGCGCTGCGGAAAAACACACTCGTAGACAGATTTTCATAGAATTTGAAAAAATCGGTGCCCATTGAGAGGCATTAAAATGGAGAAACTGAAATTGAAATTTATAAATCCACTCATACCTCCATTTTCCCTGATGCTAGCTACCTCTTAACTCCCCGAAGACGTCATAAAACCCCAATTTTACAGTTATAATTTCAATCACACCAACTCCACAAGCATTTAAGTAGCTTCCAAAAACGTTTAGGGAATAAATAAATAAGCGCAAAAAAAATCACGGTAATCATAAATTCGACATGTCTAATGGTATGCCATCATATACATACATACATACCTGCAAACATATGTACATACTAGGGATGTTAATTTTTTCAGGATCGCGGGATTTTCGGGATGTCGTTATCACAATCCCGGGATCCCGGGATTAGTCTCGAGATTTAGATATTCATTACTTTTCAACAACTTAAATCGAGAAAATTGCGTCTATATTGTTTGAGAAGCTCTACTACCATAAAATAAATAATAAATAAATGGGTTTGAAACCTAATTTTTTATTTGAAGAGGCTGATCAATTCCAAAAATCATCTAAAAAATTCAATGCAATATGAAATAAAATATGGGTACCAAATTAAAGGAGAAATTTCCGGATTTTCGGAATGGGTTCTTATGCACTGCAAAATTGAATCTGTTTAAATTTTTCAGAATTTCTTCTATAATGTGGAACCCATAATTTTTCTGTAAGCACATTTCACTGAATTTTTTAAACAATTTTTGGATTACTGGCGTCAGATTGAAAAACTTAAAGCGCAATTTTACTATATTTGGCCTATGGTTTCGCGAATATATTGATATTTGTGTTTAGAAAGAGAAATATAGCCAATACTAGTCAAGAAAGGAGTTTCTATTATTGTCATCAGTGCAAATTACAAATCGCGAAAATCCCGGGATTTGTCAAGAATCTCGGGATTAACATTCCTAGGACGTACACCTTCACTTTGGCGTGCACATAGCGCACACATGTCGCTTGATGACCTTTGCTCGACTCTGTCTGCAGCACCGCGTTATTTTCTCCACCCTTTCCTTTCGTCATCATCAACACCCTTTTGCCATATCTGGGATATGAGGGGCAGCAACCAACCTTTCTTTATGACCGCATAAAATTTCGCCACTGCCATTGTATTTTATTGTTGTTATTTTTTTTTTCCACGCTTAAATATAAAGAAAAGGATTTAATAACAATTTTTAATTTTTGTTTTTACTTCATATTGTCCACCATGTCTTCATTTGTCGCAGTTTAATTTTTGATTTATAATTTTGGCAAATAACAATTGATTTGCACACTTGCAGACAGATTTATTTAAGTTTCCACAAATAAATTTAATTTCATTTTGACATTAAGTAAGCGAGTAAAGTTTTCCTAAATCCTCTTGAAGCTATGAGTGTTTTTTCAGCCATTTTAATGGATGACACAATACATAACTATGTACTTAAATTTCATTTATTTCACTGACGCATAAGTGCCGCCTAAGTGGCGAAAAATTGAAAAATTCGTTGTCTACAATGTGAACGTATTTGGTATTTTCGTAAAGGTAATTTATCTACTAAAAGAATTAAACAGAAATTCTACTATAGAATAAATAACATACACAATACATATACACATAACATATGCCGCCAGGAAGCCATTAAAGTCAACAAGTTTTATACTAAGAATTTTAGTCAGAGCATAGCCATGCGTGTAAGCTCCTCACGGAAAGAAATGTCAAATATACATTCTTTGCAATAAAATATTAGTTTGACGTTTTTTATTTTCATATCTATATATGTACAGCAGAGAACTACATATAAGAATAAAAATATTGCAATAAAATAAAACAAAGGGTGTCCCTACGGTATTCCAGAAAAAAACAATTTTTTTGTAATAAAAATTTCAAAAATATGGTTATTTTTAATTCGATTAATAAAAAATATAGATATGTAAATATATATTTTTTTATTATTTGAAACCTCCTAATTTTTTTGCACTTTTTGAAGTAATGCGTTTTTGCTAATGCATAAAATTATTTTTTAATTCTTTGTCTGTGCCATCAGCGAATGAGGTGGCAGATTAAAAAGCTTGGGCTTTAAATGTGTAATAGAGGTTTATTTTTTTTAAGAGTTGCCACCTGTTAAAAAATTAGATTCAAATTATTTAATCAGTTAAGTAAATTACTAAAAAAAAAGGAGTCAATCGAAATGGGTTCAGGGTTTATTTATTAAAGAAACCAATTTGTCACTACCACCAAGCACTTAGTGGTAATGCATTTTAAATTTCACTACCACTAAGTGCTTTGTGCTTTGTCACTTCCACAGGGTCCTTAGTGGTAGTGAAAAAAACTTACACAATCACCGTATGGTTAGTGCTGCCCTGCAGAAAAAATTTATCAATTGATTAAAATAACCAACTTCTAGTTAGCTGTTTTGCGCGATTTCGATAAATACCTAACTTTTAATTAGCTATGACAAAACTAAATTTAAATGAGTTGTAAATTCGTGCAGGATCATGTAGACGTTATCAGGAGTTTGTTTTCTTTACAAGTTTCTATTTAAATATCTTCCTACAAAAAATACTTGCAATACACCTTTTTTTGCTCTTCGCCGATTCTTTTTCGAATTCAGGACAAATAAAATAAAGATCGTAGTTTTACATTATAATGTTGATTTTGATTTTAAATGTGGGACCATCTACAAAAGTACATGAAAACAAATAAGCAAATACATACATATGTAATGTTAAATAAACTAAATAAGTAAAAATATAAAAATATTGAACAAATTTTTGTTTATTGATAGTTTATTTCCAAAAGTAGATAGCTACAAGTCAGTTGACATCTAATGCCGAGGAAACCAGTTGTCACTATTTTGGGGCCATCGCCTTTCAAAAGTAGTTAGTTACGGCGAAAGGAAATAAGTAATAAAAAGGAACAACCAGTGGACTTCTGGGTAGTTATAAGTTAGCTACAAACTAGCCGCGTTTCCTGCAGCGTAGTGACAAATTGTTTTCACTATCACTACGCACTGCACTGGTGCTAATGCATTTCAAGTTTCACTACTCGAATAGTGGTAATAAAATGTTCAGTGCGTTAAAATTTTAGTGCAGCGTGCCCAACCCTGCTTCTGGAGGAAGTAAGAAGTCTTCAAATCTGAACTTTGTCTATGCAAACGACAATTGCAAACCCAGGTCCTTCAAGCTCTGCGGAACGATCGTATTTAAACTCTAGTTCCTGTGCTAATTCTAGCAATGTGGGCGTGAAGATTATTAAGACAGGTATGTAGTACTTCCTCATTGAGATTCAGCTTTCAGCCGTTAAAGACACAAAAAAAAGCATGTCAAAGATATCAATTCAGTACAGTACTCGTAGATTTCTACATTCTGAAATGCAACTTCATAAATCCAAGCAAAAAATATTTTAAAACACCGAAATACCCTTAAGAACTCAATTAGTTTATGCTGAAGGCATCCACAAGTAGAGTACTACCAGGAATTTGACCAACTGTGGTTAATGTGGTGTAGGCGGTGTTCTTTTGACTACCAAATACATTCTAGAAGTAAGCCTTAACAAAGGCAAAAAATGCGCAAATGTGGAGTGGCCGAACAATCAGCAATTAATGAGAATTGCCAAAAATCATGTGTGAAATAAATTTAAAACGTCTGGCGGCTACGGAAAGTAAAAAAAACAAAATCAACAATTGAATAGAAAAACATATTTTGAAAAAAAAAAAACCTGAAACGGCTGCTAAGGATCCGGTCAGCAGTTGACAGCACAGCATGCCATGCAGTAGGAACTCGATCAGCGGGAGCGCGCAGACTCTGTAGTAGACACAAAAAGGACTTACATTTTAGAAACAAATCATTTGCTAAGCGATAATGGCAAATAGACAAATCAACGGGAGTGCAACCGACACCATATTGTTCGTTATCACGTCGGTATCACTCGAATTTTTAGCTATCGGCAGGGATGCGCAATGTGACAGCGGTTAAAAAGAATTCTTCGAAAGAGTCTGAGAATGAAGATGTCTTCTCACCACAGCCACGCAACAATTAAAACATCATCAACGGACGAGTACACGCAATAATTGACTTGTTTTGCTGCTGAACGATTGGCTGAGTTGTGGCATAAAAATGCCGTTGTACAAAACGAAAATGAAAAGAAGAAACTAAAAATCGAAACGAATCGCACTCGGTGACATAACAATTGAAAAAAGGACGACATAGTACAGTGTGGAGAGTAAGTCAAAGTATATGTGTATGCATGTGTATACCCTGCAGTGAAAAGCCAAACCAGTTAGAAAAAATACTAGTTCATTAACTAGTATGTGCCTACCAGTTTGACAATTTTGAAGAACTTAGGCGATCAGCGACATCTGCCTTTGAATTGCCAAAACCAAAAAAAAACGCAATTAATTGCTTTTCTTACAAATGTCGGCTGTGGCGTCACGTGAAGACTACTGGTTCTGGTTCTGAAACCGCAGGTTCGAGGCCGCTTGGAGGTGGTTAAGATTTTTAAAGCTAAATAAATGTAAGTAAAAATAATTTATTCAATTTATAAATAAATAACAAATTTGAAAATCTATTTGCATTGCAAAAAACATTTAGGAAGAAATGCTTGCGCTATAAAAACAAACAAATTAAACAAAAATATTTTTTTTATTAAATTTAGAAATTACAATAAACAGCCTAAACAAAAAAATAAATTTATAAAAAATAAAATTAAAATAAAAAATAGAAAATAAAAAAATTTTCCCTGCGCAGGATTTGAACCTGTGACCTCAGGATTACCATGCGAGTGCTTTGCTCTGTCGGCCATTATGACTGCTGGAGCGCCGCGAGCAAAAAGGCATACTAATGCTTTTCATAGGGGATGAATTGACAGACTATCTCATCAACTGGTATGATGCTACTAGTATTTATACTAGTAGATGCTGATGCATAGCCTGACAATTGACATCTCGTAGGACATCGCAATGTTAAAAATACCAGTCGCTAACATTGAAAAAGGATAGAACGTGAACTAGTTCGGCTGAAACGCAAACCGGTAGAATTCTAGTTCACAACTATTAGCTTTCCCTGCAGGGTAATTAAGGAAAAGCAGCATGTGGCGCATATTTGCAGGCTGACTTTAAGAACTCAATGTGCTCTATTTTTTTTGGACAAATACACATTCATACTCGTATGTCTGTTTTTCTGCTGCGCGCATATCTTATCTGCATTTGACAAAGTGGCCAACGCGACGCGCCTGCCAGCATCGGCGTTTACTGTATTAATGAACAATTATGTATTTTGTTTTGTCTACACCACAAAAATTAGACATGTGCGACTCTGTTTTGATTCCTGGAAGGTGTCGGCTTTTGATTAAAGAGGTTAGGGAGCGGCGGTATATACATACATACATACATACCCTAAGTATTGAGTATTGGGTTATGTCCTAGCATTCATTTTTCGGCTTTGATTACTTAATACTAATTTTACTGATTTCAGGCAGTGATAACTAAATAAAAGCGGTTTTGTGGTTTTGAAGTTTCAATTGTCTCACTCTTGCTACTGAAGGTGAAGTAGTGAGAGCAAAACGTGGTACAGGAAGTGTTAATCTGTACCGATGGCTTATAAGGATGCGTTTATGGTATAAATCTATCATTGAGTGTAAATACATACTTACATATACAAGTATGTATATGTATTCAACGAGTGCTTTGGGGGAGCGATTAGTCGGCCTACCCAAGGCTTTAAAACCACCGAGAGAACTGCCAAACCGACAAAATGTACATTAGGGTGGTCCAAAAAAAAATGCATATGAAAAACTTAAAGTCCGAATTTTAATACTCTCACCACCTATGATTATTCTATAATGGAATGAAATATACTCATATTTTTAATTTCGAAATCAAAAAATATTTATAGGTCGTTCAAAGCGCTAAAAATTTCCCATGTATTTTATATAGGAAAAAAAAACCATTTTTCGTAGAAATGGTATAGAATTTTTCAAAATCAATATTTTTCAATCGAAAACTTTGTTTTTATTCAGCAGACTTCCCATAATATTACTATTTTTTTAAACTAACGATTTTTTATTGGTTCCTCTATTGCATTTTTTGGGGATGGACGGACAGACAGTCACGGCTTAATAGATTTCTCTTTTCAGCCTGAGTCTTTTGGTATATTCGGTGGTGGAAGAAATAATAGAAACATTTTTTTACCAGTTTTGGATATATTTCTTTTGTTTAATATTTTTTTATTAAAGTCTAGCGCATTATATAACAAGCACTATATATTTCAAACTTTGTACAAAAAGTATAAAAAAATCAAAAAATTTTACCGAAATTCTCCAAAATGTCAAACTTTTTATTTAGAAAAATTTTAAGTAAGCAGTTTTATAGCGTTGCTTTTTAATAATTAATCTTATATAATGCGCAAAACTCTTATAAAAAAAATATTAAACATCGAATAAACAAAAGAAATGTAGCCAAAACTGGTCAAAATATAAAGTTTCTATTATTCCTTCCACCACTTTATTTGTGTATATTTATCTTGATAGCTTTAGGCTGTTACAAACAACCGTTATGTGAACGAAGTTATAATATCATTGTGCACAAGTCCAGGTATAATAACTTATGCAAAATATGTATGTATGTATTTACAATGTGAATTTAACAGTTCTGGAAAAATTCCAAGACTTTCGAGATTTATTATTTTCGAATATCTAATTAGTTAATTATGCAATTTCGAAAAATTGTAGTCAATAAGTTCACTTGAAGTCTGCACCATTCCGCTGGCATACGTCACAAGGTGCAATCACAGTGAGTAATCAGCATACTAGCTACACTGCAGACATTTCAAATCAAATGAACTTTCCTACATTTTAAAATGCAAATGACGAGTGCTGCGCTCCCACCAGCATGCAGTGCGCTTCGCCTATGATTTTTGTACCGCATGTGTTTCTTTTTCCATTTTCCATTTTTTTTAGCATTATCTACCCTGCAGCTTTTCTTCTACACTTTATTGTCTCTGTACGATATGTTTATGAACATGTGTACTTTCCATTCCGACAACTTTCCCCACTTTTGCCACTCTGAAGGGTTTGCTCCTCTACCGCTCTTCTCCATTTCTCTTGTGGCCATACTGATGTGGCCTGCCCCAGCAACCAACAGACCAACAGACCGAACAATCGGTCAACCATCTGCAATGGCAAGTGACAAGGACTTAGACGCACTGATATACATATGTACATATGCAAGAAGATTAGGAAAAATAATGTACATATGTATGGAGCAAATAATGAAAATAAAGGACCTAGAGAGCTAAGGGACAAATATTAAAGTAAATACTTAGTTAAATTATTTTTAAATACCAGTTATATGTGTCTAAGTCTGTTTAAGATGTATGTTTATATTAGCTTTTGCCCGCAGCTCCGCCCATGTGATGTTCGGTATAAAATTATGATTTCAAATGTGATAACACCAAAGAACAATTTTATATAAAAAAGTTTAAAATTGTCTTGAGGTTCCAGAATTTGGTCAATATGTCGAATTTCAACTAAATTGGTAATTTCTCAAAATTTCATGTATTTAAACACTTACTACTGAAAAGTGGAAGATGTCTCTAATTCTTGTCTAATCCATGTATAATGCTTACTTAATCATTATGTTTACTTAGTCATTATTTAAAAGCTTACAAATTTTCCCTAACCCTTTCGATTCGAAGGGGACAAATATGTCCCGGCAGAAGTTTGTTCATAACTAAAATAGTATCTACGTATTGGAATTGGATTGAATATAACCGTCTTGTATTTTAGGTTCAGATAATAATTCGAAATGGTTTTTGTGCAGAAAACTTACACTCAAGCCATATAGTTCTCTTCTGAAAGTTACACTACTTTTTTTTATGGGACATATGTGCCCCGTTAGTATTATTATGTTGGGATGAAGATGTCCCGCTTAGTGTTTCTGGACATTTTCTCATTTTCTTTGGAATTTACACAACAAAAATAATAATGAAATAATAAAAATAAAAATACATATGTATGTCGAAGAAACTGAAACAAGAAGAAATATTAGCCCAGCTAATGGAGTGTGATGTGTCTGGTGTTTTGTGGCAATGATTTTCGAAACGTCCAAAATTCCGAATGGGACATATGTCTTAGGCCCCGCAGGAAGGGCGGGGTGATCCTTTTATAAGTTTCATATTTGTATTATATATGTATCCCAAAGTAAAAAAAAAATAACTAAAAGAGATTTCTCTGCTTGTTGCTTTTTCGGATTGAAAGAGTTAAAGAATGACTGCAAATTATGAATACTGTAAATTGTTTTAATTTGGCTCGCATCGTTATTGCATAAAACTATTTTTTGTTTCACAACAATACCTCATTATTATATTTCATTTAGCGTAAACAGAATAAGTAAGCGTAGATTGAAATTTGGGATGGGTGGCAAAACCTTGTTTTCTTATTAAAGCTTCTCATCACATAACTCGCGTTTGCCATCTACATATATTGTAATACTCGTATTTATTTAATTGAATTTAGAGTTTAAACAGATGGCAACCTTCTCAAAATATAAATATATTTTCGAAACAAAGCTTTTTTTCAAACTATTTCGTTTCACATCCATATTGTAATATTTCACTACAATAACTGATTAATTACAATTATACTTTTAAACAGGTGGCAACGCTATTTAAAAGTATTTTCGAAACAACTTGTGAAAAATGGCATTTGACTTTTAAATAAGTGGCAACACTCTTCAAAATATTTGCAAAATAAAGCATTCCTAAAATTTATTCGGTTACTCCCCACATGGGGATACTTCATTTAACTTATTAATAACAATGAACTTAAATTTTTGTACAGGTGGCAATCTTCTTAAAAATGTTTAAGTGCGAAAGCTTTTTTAAATCTCACTCGTTTTTTTATCCATACTGTAAAATTTCATTGAACTCATAATTTAAAATAGAATTTAATTTATCCAGCAGGTGCTATATGTATGCCAAATTTTATTCAAGGAATAGGTAAATCGCGCTAGTTTAGAGCAAAACTAGCTCTTTAAGAGGCGGTACTGTTTCTCGATCTATCCCAACGTAATGCTTTCAACTGTCTCTTTTTTAAATTCGTAAGCTGTTTAAAACCTCTCTCGTTTAATGGGCATATTGAGATTTTTCATTTAACTTGCTAATTAAATTGGCTTTAACGTTTTGAACAGGTTATATAAAACATCACGCGGCAACCCTCTCAAATAATATTTTTTAGCAATTCTCGTTTGACAGCCACATAATTCTGATATTTTATTTAACTTATTAATAAATCTATTTATATTTTTTAACAGGTGGCATCCCCCGCAAAAGTATTGTGAAAAAAAGCATTTCAGAACCTCTTTGGTTTGACACTCACATTGTTTTCGTATTTTATTCAAATTATTAATTAATTGATTTTAGAATCTGAAAAAGGTGGCAACTCTCTCTAAAGGTTCCCTATATCTTAATCCAGGTGCTCAATTCCCGTTCTGACTTATCGTTAAGTTAAGTTAAACGTCAAAATGTCACTCCGAAATAAATGCGGTGTGAAAGTGTTATTTTTATCACTTCAGAATTACCCAGAACGGGAATTGACATTCAGATTATAATCTCTCTGTGTGCCATATTTCGCAGCAATATGTTCAGTGGTTTTAGCGTAAAAGAGCAACAAACACTCTCACAAACTTTCACATTTCGACTATTTCAGAATTTTTTTGAAAACATCCAATCTCAGAATTCGGTTCAAAAACGCACTATTTTAGTTCAAAATGTATTGAAAATGTATTGGTATAGGGCGTTTTTGAATCGGCAGCTGAGATAGGGCGTTCTTCAACCAAATTGTGAAATAGGGAGTTCTTGAAAAGTTTTTTTGAGATAGGACGCTTTCTCGAACTGGCTGCTGAGATAGGTCGATCTTCCACTCAGCAGTCGATTTATAATATTGGGATTTTTTTTTTCAAAATATGTGTGGTTTAGCCTTTTCAATTCAATCAAGCAATAACTTAACCCGCCATATGTATATATTAGAGGGCTGCATGAATGCATTCAAAACGGCTTTTGAATTATTCATATACAAAACGAATGACTGATTTTGGCTTCAAATTTTTTTGAATTTGAGTGAATAGCTGTTCTGATATTTGTGTCGACATCTCAATATTCAAACAAAGTGAAAATAAATTGATTTGAAATAAATGACAATTTTGTGTATGAATATCCAAAAATATTTTTTCTGTGAACATATGTACAAAAAAACAATGTATGTATGTATGTATTGCTGCGCTCCTATTACATACGAAAAAACTTGTTTGTAGAAAAAAACTTTTACCGAAATGAGTTTGAATGATTTGAATGTTTTCCATTCATTCATTCACATTCTTCCATTTGAAGGTAGAAAATATAAAACAAAATGTATATTCATAACTTACAAAATTCCAAACGCTGAGTGTTTTGTATGTGAAGTAAAATATTCAAATCTACTGTAGTCAGTTTGTCTAGAAGTTTGAATGAATTCATGCAGCCCTCTAGTATATATGTATGTCTCTAGGAACAATATATGTATGTACGAAACTGTCAGTAAAATGTTGATATGGAGATCAGTTGGATTAAAATATTTTTTTCTCAAAAATATGTATGTGTGTATGTATACAGTCAACCTCGCGCTGTGTCTTATCCCTTGCGTTGGCATAAAAAATTCATATCTATTTTAACACCCATCTTTGTTAAGTCCGTTTTTTTCTGAATGCAGACAATTGTTGTGTGAAGTACATCCAGACATTTGCACATACTTACATATATGTAGATGCATTAGTATTTAGCTTCTGCTGGACATATTGAAAGTGCTCGCTTTAGTAGGATTTATTTTTTTTTACAATAGAAGTGTAGCTTGCCGTTCATGACTGCCAGTGACAAATGCCAATTTGTATGCAGTGTCGGTGTTAGCCACTAGGTGAAAGGCATTAAATAATTAACTCAAATCCTTCAGTCAAATTCACGAAGGCATAAAGCAGAGTTAACTATGCATTCTAAGGAAAATATACATACCAGGAGTGTGAAGCTGTGCAGACGGGAGTGCTACGTAGTTGGGTCGTACCTCTGTGTATGCAGTTACAGTTACGACTCTTACGTCCTCGCTCTCGCACTGTGGCAGCGTGAGCAATCCATGTGCGAGATGCGGTAACCAATCGGTGGAGAGCCTTGGGTTACGCCAGAAAAAGTGGAAGCTTCGGTGGGCCACTCCAAATATTTAATTCGGTTTAAGGGCTCACTGTAGTCAGCAACATTTGTTTACTGGGAGGTATGGTTGCAAGCGGGCATTTGTCTTGGATCAAGTGGCTGCAGTTATAAGCGTGTACCCAAAAAAATCCAGCCGTTTAAGGTTGGGCAATTGGGTTGGGATTGGGAAGAAAGTTCAAAATTGTATCGTAAAAGACCCGCTTGGATGACTATGGTTTGAAGGCATGGAATATCCGGACCTGAATAATACTGAGGCTGGCAGCAATGAAATGCCATTTAAAAGAGTTTAAATTCGGTGTTGGAAGGAAGCCCAAAATATGTGAAAAGTATTAAGGCCGGGAGAAGATACCGAGTCGAAGTCACAACACCCACCAAATTAGAGTCCATAGGATAGTCAATGATTTAAATATTTTGATTAGTGATTCATTTAATTAATTAAATCAAGTACGAACACAAATAAATACCCAGAAACGCATTCAAATGAGCTAAAGAGTATTTGTATAAGTATGTACAGGGTGTAAATTAATAACTGTCGCACAGGTTTTTGCTAAAAGGGTTTTTTTTATAGATATTGCAAAGAAAAAAGTAATTTATTGTTAAATATTCATAGATTTTACTTTAATTTTATTAATTTGTTTTTAAATTTTAACCTTTATTTGGGTTTACCAGCGGTAAACACTTTTAGAGAAAATCGCAAGTCTTCGTTGGTTAATTTATTCCATATCTTCTGAAACCATTGGCTGATTTCCTTACTCCCCCATTTGTCCAACATAAGGCCTCTTAATCAGCAATCGAATACACTCGCAACTGGTGACAAGGACGGCCATTCATTCGACCAATCCTATACAGTTTTTCTTTTTTTTGTCTTTTTTTTATAAAAACTCTAAGAAAAAATACACCTGAAAAAGACTTCCGTTTCGGACGTACTTATCTCCCAAAGTTTACACTGCTGCAAAATGCAAATAATAATAAAATTAAAATTTTAATTTTAAATAATAAATAAATAAATAAATTAAAATTTTAATTTTAAATAAAATAAAAATTTTAAAACTACATAATAATTTAAATTAAAGTAAATTATATAGAAAATTTACAATAAAATACTTTTTTTGCAAAATCTACAAAGGTCCCTTATATTTAAAAAAAAAAACTGTGCGACAGTTATTATTTTACACTCTGTATATTAAGGCACATCACGACGTATGAACAAAAAAAGTTTAGCGTGTGTCAGTTTTATTTAATCATTTCTTTCGATAGAAAATTTCGAGTATAAAAATTTTTTTGGGCACCCGTTAAAAAACGCTAAATCGCGTTTTCTGCAATAACTTTCTTATTTTATATCCGATTTTTTAAATCTTAATGTCGCTGAAAAGGTCTCGGTCGCGATTATAATTGGCCATTAAACAGTTTTGGCCTTCAAACCCGTTTTAATTTATACTTTCACTTATATTGGATTTACTGTCCCTAGGGTTTTATTTTTATGTTATAAATCTAAAGGTCTCAAAAAACGATAATGACCTTGATTAAAACGTTAAAATTTTAAAATTCAGATAGCAAATAAGAAAGTTATAGCAAAAAAGGCGATTTAGTGGCTTTTAGCGGGTGCATTAAAAAAATTCATACCCAACATTTTTTCTCGACATAAGTATTCAAATAAAACTGACACACGCTAAACTTCTTTTCGTGATACGCCTTAATGTATGTTGAAGAAATACCAATCATATCAATGACGAAATGAAAGTGTATAAAAAATACCCAGAGAAGGTGGCAATAAGGTGAAATAAACATCAAATAAGAAAACGTATAAACTGAATGCGAAGAGAAAGAATAACAACACAGAAAGTAACCGAACTAGCCGACATATCTCGATTGTTATTTGCAGCTACAAGTAAATCTGCACGTAAATCCGACAACAACAACAGCAACAAAAACCACTCTCAATTAATTATGTAGTCCATTTTACTTGACCGCCAGTATATCTGTACATATGTACTTACATATGCTGTAACCCATCATCCGTGAAGTTATTCATTCTCCTCTGAAAATGCATATGTTCAAGTAAACCTAAATACATACACAAACATACATACATACATAAGTACATAACTGCAAAAGCCCTCACTTCACCCAACTCCCATTAGTAATCTCTGCAGGTGTTCATCACTCTATAAGTAACTGTCCAATTCGGTCCGCTGCACAGCTCAGTGCACACAGTTATCCCGACTGCGCTGTGATGAACGTTGTTGCCAACAATCTCATGTTGCATTCGGTTCATCAAGTTACACGCTGTAGTGGTGGAGTGGGAGTGGGTGGTGCAGCTTTATGCCAATCGTTTTAATCTGCCAATGCTTTGACTGCCACTAAAACAACAACAATGTAGCACTCTGTGCAACCAACAACATAAACTGGCGTCCTTCCAAAGCCACCTGACGATTTTCTTTCCATTCACTTGGTAAAGCGTTTTTTGTTCGTAAGTATCCGTAAATCTACTTTTTTATAATTTCTTTTCAGTCGTTTTTGTTTTATCATGTTACGCTTTTGATTTCTCACAAAGTTCCTTGTTTGTTTGTTTTTTTCGACACTTTATTGGTTATTGGCTGTGTGCTTTGTTCCATGTGGGAGGAGCAAATTAAGTTGGTCTCTCAAAAGTTAGAATACGTGTAGATATTTACATAAATTAAGTTAATTACTCGTGTTGCTATTTACAGCTCAACTACATATTTTGGATTTAATTCATGCTTCCGTCAAGTTCAACAAATCAATATATCTCTAAAGCATTTACTCAATATGGTTTTTATGAATTAAAAGAATAGTTTGAAAAAAAGAACTTCTCCAAAGGCCTCTCTGAAGTTAGTCCTAAAAAAGCCCCTCTGGAAACCCTTTGGATAGCGAATGTAGAAGCCCTTCAATTTGTGCCACTCCATACAAAAAAGAAAGGAGAGGGGAATGACTTTCAGAAAGGTCTTTTGGTGTAGATTTTAGCTCCCGAAATTGTATACTGGGTGTATGAACTTGCTCTTTTGGGCATTTGCTTCAAGATAAAAAAGTAAGACTTTAACCAAATAAACTAAAAAGTCATTTTTAAGCAAAAAACGGAACAGACTACAATTCTCTTATAAAAATTTAAGATTGGTTTTTCTTAATTGCGAAAAAGCATCTGTGAAGTGCAGAACTAAATTAAACGACGAGAAAATTGATCCAAATTTAATATTTAAAGACAAATTTATAAAGCGTCTTTAGTTTAGTGTGTAGAGATGCTTGCTGTTGTTTGCTATGTAAACAAAATTGTAGTTAATATTACCAAATCATTGTTGAAAATATAAACCAAGGCAATGTTAATATTATCAGACGATTATCGTCATATGTGATCCATGCCTTGACAAAATGAAATACTTATTCCTTTCACGGCCAGTTAATTTTTCCTAAGAAAGAAAATAGAACTAAAAACTAAGGATTTGTGTTTTCCTTAAACTGAGTCAAATCATTTACTCATATTAACAGGGACGTGAACCGGATGAAAAATTTTTTCGGTTCGGTTTAGCGGTTCGAACCGTTTTCGCACTTTTGGATTGGTTCGTCACCGGGGCCTTTGGTCTTTGAACCGGGGTTTCGGTTCGGTTCAACGGTTCGAAAAACAAACAAGTAATAAAGTCTAAGTTCGGGTGGAGCCGAACATTAAATACCCGGCGCAAGTAATAAATATATGATTTTCACCTTTCCGAAAGCCACCGCAACATGGTAAGCCAGGTATATAAATTTTGAGTAATTTAGCTCCTTAAATTTCAAAATATTTAAGTTTCAAGCATTTATAAAATTTGTCGTTATATGAAAAGCGGCCTCAATTTTAGTCTGATTTCAATAATTTTCAACGCTTTGCTTTTATTTGGCAAGCACAATAGCCATACCGAATTTGGTACAAATTGGTAGAAAGGTTACCGAGATATATTTATGTGATCATAAGTGGGCGGTGCCGCGCCCATTTTCCTAAATTTTATCATAAACGTATAAAACTTGGTTGAAACGAACCTTTAAACCTTTATGGAAAGTGGTTCGGTTTTCGGTTCGGATCAAACATTTGTGGAAAGTTTCGGTTCGGTTAATGGTTCAGTTAATTAATAGAAAAAAGCGGATTTCCGGTTCAAAACCGGTTCGGTTCAAAACCGGTTCACGTCCCTGCATATTAAGGCAGCCATGTCTTTGGAGATATTTCATCGGTATTCACGATCCGGTGCATACGGTCTATGCTAGGTGTATAGAGAGCATAAATAGCATGATTGTTGTTGTTTCATGTGTTCAAACAACAACAAAATTAGCCAATCATGCTATCTATGCACCCTGCTAGACAGTATGCACCGGATCGTGAATACCCCTACTTTTTCTTCTGTCGCATCCAAATTCTGTTTGGAAAAGTGGGGTTCTGGAGGACGTTTAAAACATAGAACTCTTTACTTTACTTTACTTTGATTCAATAAAACTGCTGACATTTTACAATGCTTATTTACTACAAGTATCTAAGTCTACTTGAGATTCAAACTTCGGCATCAAGGACTACCTGATTAACCTAACCTAACTGTAGAATTAATTCACATATGTATCTGTCACACCATTTGGCATTTGACAACGGTTAACAAGGAAAGTAACTCGTACTTTTCACTGAGTACCTCCACCAATCTATCAGAGTCATGAACGTAGTAGCGAAAAAATGTCCGCAAAAAATGCAAAATCGAAGGATTCAATGCGAAAATCACTTAAAGGATGTAATAACGCAGATGTCCACAAAGCAATGAAAACAGAAGCAACAACAAATAAAAACATGTAAATGTACAATCATATGTGTGTAGGTAAGAAAGTTAATACATACAGAAACAAATAGTCCCAAAACAAAGGGAAATCCCGCAGGTCTTAAAAAACACGATACACAGAAGAGTTGAGATGCAAAAAAAAAAAAAAAAACATAAAGAACAGAAAGAACAACTACATAACCGGAAGCGGTGTTACACATCCACAAACCTTTGCTTCTCGGCGAACAATTGCAACTACACATACAATCAAGTATGTAGAGAAAACCAGATTCGAACAAAGTTGAGCTTCTGGCGCACGCTCAACATATCCGTGGTACTTTTCCCAGCTTCCCACTTCTTTCCATTTGTAATGGGAATGGGTGTCGTGGAGGTGTTGGGCGCTGGCTTCGTATCAAACGCAAAATCGTCATACCAATCGGTACAACGCAATAAAAATGACTAGCCCTCGAGGTGGTCGCGGCTGAAAGTTTCGATGCAGATTTGCGTCGCAACTGCAGGAGACGAAGAGCGAAGCGAAGAGGCAGTGCGGCAGTGCAGCAATTTGTTGAGAGTTGGCGGAAAAAGCAATCGCTGTAAGCAAAAGGAAACAAACAAAAAAACAAAACAGAGCTACTACATAGGCAGCAAGAATCAGAAAAAGTATCGAAGAACAAACAAATGACTGTGCAAAAACATTCGCGCACACACGCACGCACGCACATGCTAAAAGGAAAAATCTATGAAAATGTTAGGGATTTGGAGAAGCGGATGAATGGAGGCCAGCTCCTGTGTGGCAAAGTGAGTGCTGCGTTGCAACAAGCCGAGTGTTGTAGTGAAGCAATAAAGTTGCTTTTTTCAAATACTACTAACATTGCTGCCAATCTAAAGCACACGCACGCCCACATACCGTAGAAGTGTAGGCTGCGCGCCGTTTATGTTGTTGGTATGCAAATGCTTTCGATAATCAACAAGCGGCTACTAACTTCAAGCCAGTATAACGCTGCGTATCGAATACCAAAGCAGAAGCGTAAGAAAAAATCATTAACAAATAAATGAAAATATGCAAAAAAGACAGCAATCGAAGACAATAACAAACACATAGCCAACACCGCAAGCCACAGCAACTGCTGGCAAACCGAACTGAATGGCGGATGCGTAGTGCAAAACAGGATGCCATAAGGTTTGTACCGTCCCGTGCGTCGCGTCGGTTGACTGATATCGTGCACTAGATAGCTATTGCAACAACAACAAAAACAAAAACATCATGCAATGTTGGCATCATCCTGCGCCCATTAACGCAGCAGCAATCTATTGGCAACAAACTCTTCAGCGCTTCCTTTACGCGTGCAGCATAGAATTTTTCACTTCACTTGCATATCCTTAGGTACTTTTTTCGTTCGTTGCATTCTCATTTGTTTTTGGTTTTTTTGTTTTCCTTTCCTTTACAGTTATCTGCTTGTTATTTGCTTTTATTTTTTTTGCTCTCCTGTGGATTTTCTGCCATCAAATCGTGAGTATTAGTTGACTTTGGCATACAAGTTTTGCCGGTAGTGCGCCTTTGAGTTTCGGTGATTGTTGATAGAGGCTTTGAGTGTTGCTTGCAGCTTGAATTCAGCATCGATACTGGTGATTATACTCATATACATACATATATGGAGTTTTTTTTCACAATTTGATGTCCTTAAAGTGACAATTCTTGAATATGATTAAAAATTGTATACAGTCAGCGTCGAAAATATGTATACCCTGACTTTAAAGGATTTTACTTATTTATATTTTCCATTCCAAATTTTTGTTATCTATACATACTATAACAAAATTATAACAGTCCGATGTATGTACATTATAGATATTATAGAAAAATTAATACTTTTTAGAATTTTTTCTGTCTGTCTGTTTGTTTGTACGCGCATCACTCGAAAACTAATGCGTAGAATTGAATGCAGTTTTCACCAATGCATTGCTAGAGGTCTAACTTAAAATATCGAAAGAAAAAATTTTGAGAGTTGCCACCTGTTTGAAAATTGCAATTTAATTAAATTGATAAGATAAATTAAATATTTCTATATGGCTGTCAGAAGAACGAGGTTTAAGGAGGCTTACAGATGAAAATATTTTCGTGGAAGGTTGCCACCTGCTCGAAAATTTTAATTTAATTTTATTGATGAGATATATTGCATATTGCAATATGGGTTATAAACTGAAGAGGTTTAGGATTTATATACGATTGCCAAAAAAAATACTTTTAAGGCGCAGTAAAGCGCGCCAGGTGTTTGCGAATTCTTTGTATATATATAATAGGTATTCTGACCTGCCTGGTTATCAGGTTATCTGGTTAAAAAGTTATTCTTCCGTAGTGCGTTGTGTTTCTTGTAAACTGAGTTAAAAATATGATCTTATAAACAGATAACCTGGTGTGAATACAAAAGTAAGAATCTTTTTTTTTAATTTCATACAGAATTCTGAAAAATGTAAGATGTAAATGTTAAAATTTTACATTTTTCCATTCGTTTTTAAAAAGAATTTTGAGTATGCAGTTTCGTAAAATGCAAAATTAAAGTCGCTATAAATTACTGTTTCTTGTCGAGAGAGCTGGGCATTTTCTTTCATATATCGCATGAACACTATCTTTTTTTATGGTAGTGGTACCTATTTAAAACCCTTAGGAAAAAAATTCCAAGAACCAACGGTACCTAATTGTTAGCGACTTATTATACAAAAATTGAATGAGCTATAAGTCTGCATACTCAAAATTTAAAATTTCGAGGGAAATTTCCTGCGCTTTCCCGAGTGCTGTTTTGAAATAAAAAAAAATATTCTTGTGGTTTTTATCGTTGAATGAACGGTATTTTTATTAAAAAAAAAAAAAAAATTTTGGTACGAAAAATATAAATAAATAAACCGTCAAAACGTCAGGGTACGCATATGTTTGACGCTCACTGTATGTACATACTAGCTTCTGCGCGCGGACCCGCCCGCCTGATATTCAATTTAACTTTATGCAATTAAATATTGCAGCTGCACCTTACTCTATTTTGCCGAATGCTAAAGAATCATGCTGCTCTTACTCGGATCATTATGTTTATCGAGCCAGTCGGCCGAATTCCTGTCATAACATTCTTAAATTTGTTTCGAAGCCAAACTACTACTATCATTAGTATAATTTTTCTTTAGTTTATTTTGCTTCCTTCATCCAAAGCAGGAAAGAGGCACACTTAGAGCGAGTGGACACGTTGTGATACCAATTGAGAGCTCGAGCTCGAACTGCAACTCGTCCGTGCACCTAGAAGTAGAACCAATTGGTTAGGTTCAGAAAGCACGAGAATTCATGAATGCCTGCTTCACTAAGATTGGCCAGGAAGCCCATTCTGCTAGCACGCCTTCCCATTAAGTAGGGGCAGGTGATAATACCGGTCACCAACCTTAGTAAAGGGCGTTCCATCTGAATGAGCGCATCGGATCTGTACTTGTCAAAGCTGGGTCAGATTTGTCGAGTCGTCCCGTACGTGGATTCTTGCGACCATATTTTGTGTCCCTTCTCGACGAAGAGTGTCTTGAGCCATATTTTGCAGGTAGATGGCGGTATGTCCGCCGCATGCAAAGTGTTGACGTCAGACGGGGTGGTTCCCTTCCTTGCAAGCTTGTCCGCAAATGTATCTGTGCTTAACCATAACGGTTGAGTTCTGAGCTCGGGGACATACATAAGTACAAAAGTACATTTTACCGAACGAAATCGATAGATAAAAATAAGGGGATTCAAATAATTTTACTTCTTTTAAATATATGTACATAAATATAAATTTTATTATTATATTTGGAACAGGTGTATTTAAACAAAATTCTACTTGGCGAACTCGATCGTATTTCCTTTAAGCATATTGCCAACTTTTGTTAACATAAATAGATTTAAACCTCAGATATGTATTTACTTACTAAATTTCGTTCTTTCCAAAATGAACAAAAATCGATGTTTATGCAAGCGATAGGATTACACAACCAACGCCAGTATTCTTACGGTTCCGGCTTAAGAAATACAACGTCTTAGCCATTTACAGATACAAAGGAGTTTATGAATGAAACTTAAACACTGAGGTACATAGTTATGAAGCATTGTTTATACCTTGACACAAACGCACCTTAATTCGATTTGTGTTTGTTCGTATGTATGAGCTCCTAGGATTAAGTAATCCTTCGTGCAATAATAGTATTCATTACGTAAAATGAATAAAGTGTTGACGATACCTATTGCATACAATTGTCCCTCTCTATACACAGTAGATGCAATGTTATACTGTTTTTTTTTTTTCTTTTTTGCCAATTACGATCTAGATATGATTTACATGCGACATAATTACACCGATCGTAGAGATTGTGCACAAAGGTTGGCAAAACATATCGCATGTCAAAAAGTAAATTTCAGACAGAGATCCGAAAGCGCCGATAACTGCATATTTGAGCACCCAAATGTTTGTCATTCATTTATTTGCAGAGATTTACTCGCTCATTCAGCGTTCTTCGTTTGTAATCGCAAAGGATGCTGTTGCATTTTGGGGTGGATCGCTGTAATCTACGATCGCTGGACAAGCCGGAACTGAACTTCGGTGAATGCATTTTTCAGCTTCTTCTATTTTTTTATATATGCATTAATACAAGTACATATGTTGGCATGTGTACGTTAGGTTATATCATTTGAGAGACTGGTGTAAAATCTGATAAAAAAGTTCACCAC
Source organism: Rhagoletis zephyria (assembly GCF_001687245.7). Taxonomy (NCBI): domain Eukaryota; kingdom Metazoa; phylum Arthropoda; class Insecta; order Diptera; family Tephritidae; genus Rhagoletis; species Rhagoletis zephyria. Next base: position 140 of record NW_016165802.1, on the reverse strand, counting down.
CAACCCCCATAAAAAACACAATCTGCAGCAAATCGATGAGTATATTTCCAAATTGTTGCCAAAAACAAAAGCGTGTATGATAACTAGTATATTTTATAGGGCTGTGCGATTATTCGATTACTCGAGCAAGTTGGTTAATC
>NW_016165801.1:15094-26325 GCF_001687245.7 Rhagoletis zephyria | reverse complement strand
GGGTGATTTTACATAAGAATTTCATAACGGCGTTTCTGGTAAAGAGAAATAGTTGAAATTTGTGGTCCAGTGCTATTTATCCATAAAATGTGACCGGGCCGCTTGCGTGTTAGCCATTGGCGTGCTGTACGGGAATGTTCAGCCATACTGAGGGAAGCATTTCTGTGGACTTTTAACAAAACAAGCTCTGTGCTTTCTGTAGGTAGGACTTTAGAGTAAATTATAAGGAACTTCCATATACAAATTTGATATTTTTATTTAATTTTCATTAAGATAGCATCTTGAAGTACTTTAATTAATGACTGAAGAAAAAATTATCATTCGACAACTCAATGAATTACAGCTTTGAAGTGAAAACGACCTCACTCGAGACAAGTGGTTTTGTCAAAAGTCTACAGATTTGATATGATGATGTGCATACATATGTATGTATATATGTATGAAGGTGCCACTTTGCTATATTAATTCTCTGGTTTGCTTACCCACACTCATATGTATGTATCTACGTATGTAAACTGAAATACTGTGCAGGTGAGGCACAAGTAATTATTTTAATGTGGAAATTGTAAGCTATTAAAGGAGGCGTGCGAAAATGTGTATCGTTGGGACAGTGTAATCTAACATTTTATGACCGATATGTAGCATACGCCGTTAATGCTCTATCAGTTGGTAATAGGAAAATTAAAATTTGCTATCACATGTACTACCTGATGAGATGGGATGTTTAACAGTTCGATAAGCAATTTCTATGTCTCTGCCCACTTTAAAAAAATGATTCGCTATTTACGTATGTATGTAAAACACTTGGATCTTCTAATTAAAGAACCTTATTTTAGTAATTTGGTTTAGGTCTGCATGAGAACAAAATATAATGTCAAAAACGTTCCCACAAAAGAACCAAGCAGAAACAAAAGTATTGAGAGCAATTAGAATGTGAACAAAATGAGAACAAAAGGTTCGAGAACATTTCCTTAGAGAACAAAATGCAAACAAAACTCTCGGGAACGTTCTCGAGAAAACCCGGAATGAGAGGGAAACCTACTGGAAAGTTTTCAATGAGGACAAATTGAAATCGTAGTATCGATAACGTTTTCAAGGAGAGTTAGAGTTGTTAAGAAAAAAAAGTCTGATGAACGTTCTACTAGCGAACAAAACGAGAATAAAAGTGTTAACGTTAAGAATGAGCCTTTGCGTTTTGGGTTGCAAAATCGTTTCAATTATGATTATTAATTCTAAGCCAGAAGAAAGCGTCATCATTTCAACTTCCAGATTGTTTATCATTAGGATGAGCTGTCCATTTAGGGGGACAAATGTTTTTATATGCAAAACAAGGTCGTTGTCTTAAATCGTTCGTTGACTTAACTTGCATTATTATGCTTCAGTTCTTTTTTGATTAATTAAATATTGAAAAAGTTCAAACTAATGGAACGTTATGAGAAAATATTGTGCTCGTTGCCATTCTTCGTTCTCTGTCAGAAAGCTCCTAAGACTGTAGTTCTGAATTGGTTATTCGAGAGAAATTTTCATAAACTTATGTTCCCATTTTGCTCAGTACGTTTCGAGGACTTTTGGTACCTTTTTTTTTTTCTCATAAACGTTCCACAGGGTTTTGTTTTTATATAATTCCCGTTGGGAACATCCTCGACAGTTTTGTTCCCGCTTTCGTTCTTGTCAAAACGTTCCGTGAAGATTTTGTTCTCATTTCGGTTAGGGTTTTTAAGAGTTTTTTGGAACCAGTTGGGGGAGTTTCGATTATACCTTTTTTTCTCCTTCCCTGTTTCACATTACAATAAAATCTATGAAACTCAAAATTTCCAACTTGTTAACAATTAAAAAATCGTCAAATTTTCATCAAATAGACTTCGTTCGTGCGTTATATGGAAGAAAATGTGCAACACCCTCAACAAACAAATTGTCAAAAAGTCTGTGTGCATATCGTTATGTTAAATAATAAATTCGATTAACAATGATACTTAGAAAATATTTGAAAATAAAACTATTTAAATTGCCATTATTGGATACCCCAACCTTGGTGTCTTATTTCATTTCTTTAATTTTCAGAGCTAGCGCCACCCTAATAAAAGAAATAAATCCCCAAATTTTAAGGTCAAAATTTAGTTGGTTGCGTCCGTATGGCTTTTTCAATTTTAGTTTTAAATGGAAAAATAAAACTCACTCATAGCACTGGTTTACAACAAAAATGTACCGTAAATGACATTATCCAATTCCTAGCTAGCATCGCTCGCTATTTCCAAAAATCGACTTAGATTTTGTTTCTACGAAGTATCGCAAATGAAAGCTAACGAAATTCTCCATAAACTGTATATACAACACTTTTCAATGGGCCCGATAGTTTCTGAGAAACTAATATATCATTTCAGATTATCTGTTTATTTTCCGATGAAAAAATGAAAAAATGCAAACGTTTATTAGGGGACTTATTTAAAAAATTACAGAATCTGTGTAGATTTTTGTTCGTTTTTGTTAAACTTGTTTTGTTACAAAAAAAATCAGGCCACCATTGAAGAAAATCGATAGATATATAAAAACGGAATGAGTAGTCAAATGAAAATGTGCAAGGATTTCTTGTTCGAAATATGAGCAAGAAAGAATGTTGCTCACACGCCATGTACACTTAAGTAGCTTTTTTTTTTTTGTTTAACAGAACAGGCTAAATATAACACATATGGATAAAATTGACACTGAACCTGTCATTTTTCAAATTTTTCCCAATCAAAGTTTAAAATTTCTACTTTTTTCATAAAAAAAAAACAAAAAATCTGGAATGATTAATTAATTTCTCAGAATTGGATAGTGGCATCCGTGGAACAAAACAAAAACAATTTGTGAGCCAGGGAACGGATTTTATGGAAATTGCCTTTTTTTCTGCTAAAGAGATAGAGTATATTCGATTAAGAATGTCCACGATTTAGCTTTCCCTGATTCCATATATACACATTTGATGTTGCCTTTTTTGCCTTTTTTAAGATATTTGCCATTTTTTGCCTTTTCTACCTTTAAAAAAGTGATTATAGCATTTAAAATTTTTTAAAAAGATAAGCCCATGCGGCTTATAGAAGCGCAGGGACTTCTTGCCAAATTGGTGTTGGAAAAATTCAAAGCCGTTTTCTCGGGTAACGTAGGCTTGGAGACAATAAGGGGTGTGGACAAAATTGTAAAGGGCGAGGAAAACGCCCTTATTCCTGATAATATGAANAAAACGCCCTTATTCCTAATAATATGAATGTTTCAAACCTTCCATATTTAAATTGGGCTCCACTTTTATCAACTTACGTCGAGCGCACATTTAGTACATTCAAGGCTTTTCTTCGCGAAAATCGAATGAAAATGCTGCCAGAAAACTTCAAAATGCATCTTGTGGTTCAATGTTACTATAACTATACAGATTAAAGTTTTATGAGTTAGAAACTCGAAAGGATAAAAGAGTCAAAGATTCAAAGTATAAATTTTTCATATAATGAAACTAGTTCATTGTTTTTCTCTTTTTACTTTTAATATAAACATTTCTAAAATAAATGTATTTTTTTATTGTTTTTCGTATTTTCTGTCTTTTTTTAGTGCCTGATTTTGCTTTTTGGCAATACCTGCCTTTTTCGCTATTTTGTTTTGCCTTTTTTTTGCCTTTTTTGCAATACCAAGTGCCTTGTCCTGCCTTTTTCGCTATGTTATTTTGCCTTTTCCAGCCTATGTCGTTATTTTATTTTGCCTTTTTTATACGTTTTTAGGTCCTAAAAATCCGTTCCCTGGTAATTACCATATCTGAGGGAAAAAATTAAACTCCTTTATTATTTTTAAACGAAAAATAGAAATAACAAAATAATGATTAAATGCTGATTTATTTTGCCCGTAATGATAAAGGTTCCTGGGTGACACAGAAAAAAATTATTTTGGTTTTCTCGTCTCAATGGTTGCCTCTTTTATAAATGTAATGGTGAAAAGTTAAAGCAGAAGCCCATATTTACCATAGTAAGCCAAGTTAGAAAACCATTAAATAGTGTTGAAGAGAATCATTTTCTTTGCTCGTTGGTGAAATTTTCAAACTATCTTATAGTCTAATATTACATTTCCATTGAACACAAATGCGCCATTTGGGGGAGAAATCTGAAATAGGCCATTTTCTCTTAAAGCAAGATTTAATTGGGTTCTTAAACAAAATTTTCAGCTTTATCGTGAGTTTCATTTCCGCCCAAAATCGTTCACTCTTCTCTTTTCGCGTATCTTTATTCACTACGGGCGGTGAATTTGATTGCGATAGAACCTCAGGACGACTAATTAGCCATTGGCGTATTTAAAATGCCCTTTTAAATAGTAGAAGCTTAAAAAAATAAGAAATTTTTTAAGGAAACTGTTTTATATTAAAGTCATACCTTCTAAAGTTGCTTGCACTATTTTTGCCGGCAGGCACAGACATGTACATATGTATGTAAGAATTTTAAAAAATTCGACCCAATTAGCAAATGCAGTTAAGGCGCATAAATCAAGAATTCGAGTGTATCGACATATTTCTCTAAACCAGCAACGATAATTTCGGTTACTTTTCTACTCAAAATAGTCTAAATCAAACCAAACAATTTTCACATATCTGCACGTGTATGTAAATACAAACACTACACATGTATAAAGAGCATAAGAGCGCGCCTGCAGGTCACACAATATAGAATGAGACCACGAAAACACCAACAGCGCCTGATGTACCAACAGACAAACACACGAATGTGGATAAATAAATTAAAAAAATGCAACATCCATACATATGTATGTGCCCATGTACTAGAGGTTTACGCCGACAGGCTTTGCGGCGGCGGCGTGTTCAACTTCAAAAAGAATCGGCGGCGGCGGCGACGCCGGCGCGTCTGGAAACGCCGGCGCTACTGCCCATAAGGTAGAGTCCAAAGAGCCATGAGGCTTCTAATCTCATCATGTCATCAGATTATAATTCTATTTAATTCATTCATTGAATTCAAATGTTGAGTGACTGCTGCTGATGGATGGGCGAACAGAAGAAAGTCTATATAGTATATACATTAGGTTTCCCATTGAAAATGATTTTTTTTGAAAATTTAAAGACCCTACCCCCTAATTTGATTCGTTTTTATGAGAAATATTATTGCCTATTTTTATAGATTTTTTAAAGGCCATTTAGAGGTCGCGGCCTGTCGATTTAGGTCAGAAAATACGATTTTCTAGATTCATGAGTTTTTGAGAGACTATTTTTGCTTGAATTTCAATGAATTTTTTAAATTTTGACCATCGATAATTTCCACAATTTGAAAATATGTAGTACTAAGGTACAAAAAAACGATTTTCGATGGGCACCCTAATATACATACATCTCTATGTACTCTAAAAATGCGTATGTACTATTTCAATTTAAAGAAATAAAAAAATTTAAAGGTTAAGTTATTGGGGTAATTTATGTCGCTATCAATAAAGTTTTGCAATAAGCTTTCAACCGTTATGTTAAATTACGGAGTTCTTACGAATTTTTGCGGGTTATATATTGAAAATAAGGTTGGCCTACTTTTTTCCAAAAGTTTAACCCATCAACTCCCACCACAACGGGCCTTTTTGACCCACTGTTTGAAAAATGGCTTATAAATAGTTAAATTTCCAATAATATATTAAGTGCCAAATTTTTCTAAGGAGAACAGAATGTAATGCAAAATAATAGTAATTTTTACCAAAAAGGGGGACTTCAACTCTGTGTAGAAAATATTGCTATGCGCGGGAGCAAAACCTTCCTGGGGTTTGACCACTACTTAGGAAAAAAACTTTTCTACCCTATTCGACCCTAATTTAACTGTAATAAACGCTGTCGATCGAAAAACATGTTACCTATATATTTTTCTGAGTTACGCTTTTTTTTAAATGTTCAGTGGCCCAAATTATGACAAAAAAACATCTTTTAAAAATGTAATTTTCATTTCGTAAAATAGTGCTTTTATACGAGTAGTATTTAGTTCCTTCAAACGATGTATTTCAATGTGCATACAACATGAAAATTTTGTACAAAATTCCCTAGGCGCCGAACGCCGCCGCCGCCGCCGCCGCGCCGATATTTTCGTAACTCGGCGGCGGCGCGTGAGAAATGACAAAAAACGGCGGCGGCGGCGGCGTGGCCCGGCGGCGTATACCTCTACCATGTACGTGTGTGTGTCGTAAAAAAGCCTTGGTGCCCTCCGCGCTTTTAGCGGCGTAGCCAAAAATTGTCTACACCTGAAACATTTGCAAAAATAGAACAACATCTTCCCTGTCTCATTCTGACTGTATTTTTTGTTTTGTTTTGTATTTTTCTTGCAGCGAACGGCGTGACTGGGCAACAACTGAAGGGCAGCCAGGCGGATCCGTGCAAGGTGAAAGGACGTGTGGCTGGCGATGAAGTCTATTGCGACCGTTATTGGGAGTGTGTTAGCAATCAGCCAGAGCTTTACGATTGCCCCAATGGACTGGTCTTCGCCGGGAAGCATCGTGGCGTTACGGAAGGCTGTGATTATCCGTGGCGCGCCAACTATTGCGAGGGCAAGCAATTAGCGAGTGAGTAAAAACGGAGAACGGGGATTAAGTAATTGTGGCAAAGGGGGCAGGGGGTATACTCGTAAAATTTAAAAGCTGCCGAGCAATGGCAGGTGTTTTCATTGTTCACTAAATTTTTATGTTTACCGTTGACGCTGTTGTGGTTGCCGCACAAACACACACACACACGCACACGCACACACACTTTGAACTGTAAATATCCACTCACCAAGTTCACCAACAAGCAAGCAACATATGGTGTCACTGCATTCACTTGCAACACGCGTCATTTGAGTGCCACTATGCGGCAACTTGTTTACCGTTATGTTATGCCACTACCGTGCTGCTGCACAACCGGCGTCTATGCAGCTTATTAAAAGTTTTTGCTGCATTGTTGTGCGAAAGTTGGACCTTGTGCTATACATATACATATATACATATGTTGCAACATGCAACTTCCCTACTATGTATCTCAATTTGCTAGATGTGCAAACGCAATCGATGGGCCCCAATATCGATACTTACATACATACCAATGTACATATCCATATAATAAAGTAAGCAAACAGTAACCTGCAGGGCTGTTGCTATCGATTGTGGTCGTTGAGCGGTTGTATGCATTTTTCCGGTGTGGATTCCACTTTAATGGTTTCGTGGCATTCTCTGTGTACGCGCGCGACATTTAGCGGTAACTAACGCGCAGCAACCGGGCGACATGCATTTGTTTGTGCAGCGGCGTTGCACGCTTTTTGGCGGTACGGCAGGCGTATGCGTTTAGCTCACACACCACACACTTGCCAGCATGTCTCTCATACATACATACATATGTACGTATGTATATTTGCACGTGTCTTTAAATATTTTCCTGTTTCGCGTTGTTGTTTGAAAAGTTTTGCACACAAAACCGCAGCGACAATTTTGTAAAGTTTTAGTTGCATATTGGAATTTTATTGTGGCATAGTTGAGCTAATTGCGGCCGTAGATGCGCGTGTTCCTGCACCACAATAAAGCAACAACAAATAGGTAAACAAAGCTTTGCTGCTGGCTGGTAGTTATGCAGGTAAATCTCCCCTTTTGTATTTTGCATTTTGTATGCATACATGTAGACATGTACAGTTATTATTTGTTAACTTGGTGCTGCATAGCTACTAGAATGCTGATAATTGAAATGTGTCGAAAATGATATTTCTATTTTTGCATACGGCTGGTAAGGTCATTTTACGCCACTGCTATGTCAATTTTCATACAATTTATTCCTAAACTTGTCTATTATTTGCCTTTGATGTAGCAGCGGAAATCCGGTTAAAAAAATTAATTTTCGCACAGTGACACCGAGAATACCCCGGTATTGCAATGTTAAACAAGTTTGTGGGAAATTAATTAATTTAGAATTCGGAATCAGATTAAGGAAATTCAAAGGGCGGGAGTGGCTCGGAAGGGCTCTTGCCAATTCTGAATCGGCTGCTTGTATTTCTCAGCGCGAATTTAAAATCAGCTGGATTGGGTTTAATTCCAGTCGTTCGTCCGACCGTATTCTATATGCATATCGTTGATGTTTTTGCAAAACCGCCCAAGTCGCCAGGCATCGAGATTTATGCATAAAAATCGTAAAATTTTTATTAAATCAAAATATGTATTTGTAAAATAATATCTAAAGACAATACCGCCTGTCAAGGCAATGCCTTCGCTCTCCTGTAAAGTTTGAGTGCTATAAGATAGGCGATTTTGCAGTTGGTCGATGGGCGGTTTTGCAAAAACATCGACGGTATACATATATACGTTGGTGCATACACCTTATCGACTTCACGCTGCCGCACTTAAATAGCTTCACTGGCAGGCCGTCACACAATGGAACTACAGTGTGAAAACATAGCAAAATATCCAACTAACCTAAATCAAAAATGCATATTTTTAGTGATGGCACAAGTAAATATAAAGTAAGTAAGTAAAGTAAGTATGCAAGTAATTTAAATTGATTTTTCTACTACATAGTGCGATTCTGTAATAAGCCAATCTGATTAAAGTCAAGTTCTTTAATATACCTGTGGTCAAGTATTGCTTAAAATTTTTATATGTATACCTGAAATCCACGAGACAGTTGCATTTGAAATTCTAGATAATTTTGTGAGTATAAAGTTTTTCGAGAGCTTAAAACGGGATATTTAAGATGGATCTAAGAAACAAGCTGAATTATTCTTAGAACTAGTAAACATTAACATGCTGACTTATGCCGAGGACATCGACATCATCGGTGGCAAAAGCCGCGAAGTCTGTTCTGCCTTTTCTAGGTTGGATAAGAATGCAAAGCGAATGGGTCTGGTGGTAAACGAGGACAAGACGAAAGATATAGTCCTGTCACCAAAAAAAAACAGTCAGCACATTTGTGTCTTGGCACCCACGTCACAGTTGACGGTTATAATTTCGGGAAAGAAGAGAATTTCGTTTACTTAGGAAACAGCATTAACACCGATAATAATGTCAGCATTGAAATCCAATGCAGAATCACTCTTGCCAACAAGTGCTACTTTGGACTGAGTGGGTAATTCAGGAGTAAAGTCCCTTCTCGACGTACAAAAAACCACGCTCTATAAGTCACTCATCATGCTCGTGCTGATATATGGCGCTGAAGCATGGACAATGACAACATCCGATGAGGCGACGCTTGGAGTATTCGAGAGAAAGATTTTGCGGAAGATTTACGGGCCTTAACGCGTTGGCGACGGCGAGTACCGCAGACGGTGGAACGATGAGCTGTATGAGCTTTACAACGAGATGGACATAATGCAGCGAATTAAAATACAGCGGCTCCACTGGCTTGGCCATGTCGCTCGAATGGACACCGACGCTCCAGCTCTGAACCCGCTGGTAGTAGCAGAGGAAGGGGGAGGCCCCCACTGCGATGGAAAGACCAGGAGGAGAAGGATTTGGCATTTCCAATTGGCGTCAGTTGGCACAGAAGAGAAACGACTGGCGTGCTTTGTTGAATTGTGCCAAGCTCGTGTATGGGGTTACAGCGCCAAATAAGAAGAAGAAGAATAAGTCAACATTAAGTAAACGTGCCATATTTGAAATAGTTCCAGCTGCGATTACCTGCGAGTCCGGCGTCTATAGTTCTTGGTCTTATAGATACACCTTCTGTAAAATTTATTTAATTTTTTTTGTATAGCTCTAGTAATTCGGCTTGCATTAGCTCAGCTTTTGTTGTATAAAATATAGGTAGATTGAAGGTGTCAGTGCAACGCTTAATGCACCGTTTACATTATGTCAGTAGCATGCCAGTCCAGTGCGCCATTCCAGTTACTGGCGTAATCAGTGGCGGATTTACTGTAAAGGCAACATAGGCAGGTGCCTAGGGCGTCTAAATTTAGGGGCGGCAAAATTTTAGTTGACAAAAATTATTATTATTTTTTCAAGGTAGTTGCACTAATATTATTAAAATGATAATATTTAAAAATACTAAATTAAATACTTGTTTAAATGATAATATTTAAAACTACTAATTTAGTGTTTTTGAGATTATAACTTATCAAGTGAAAAAAGTTGGTTAATGACGGCTTTCTTTAAAAGCCGGAAACCTTTACTCAAAGCAAATACCACTTTTTCATCTTAAATTGTAATAAAAGTATAGTAAATAACATAAATTTGAATAATACTGTTTACTGCTAATCGTTCCAAAACTGGTACTTTTACCTCAAAATATTTTTCTTATCGGGAAAAGGGCGGCAAATTAAGAATTTCCTAGAGGAAGCGAATACTCAAATCCACCACTGGGCGTAATATAAACCCTCAGTGCCTCGAACTCATGCTAGTAAAAAGTGCATGCCAGTAACTGGCATGTCGTTCTTCTTTTCACGCTTTCGGTGCTATCAGAACGTCATAGAGTGGACTGATAGGAACATGAAAGTGGTTTAAAAATTAAAAAGTTAATTACAAAATAAAGTTTGAGGACTATTTACAATTAGGGTAATTAGACTATGATGTATGAATGAATGGCACAACGCCGAAACCGGTTTGTATCCAAACCAAATTTGACAAGGGATGACGGAAAATCGTGCCACAATATATCATAATCCTACCCTGTCGGAAACACAGACAACCTAAACTATCAGAAAATGATTCTGCCCCACACAAAACTAGTACTGCCATCTTAAAAAACTATAAATCATTACGAAAAGACTACGCCTATCCTTCAGCTCACCATTCGTTTCGCTACTCGTTTTCAATTTTCAGTTTGCTTTTACAATTAAGAAGCTCTTTATGCGATCTGCATCTGCACACAAATCTTCCAGAACAATTTGGATAATCCGGTCAAACACGAAGAACCACTTATGGTTCTATTTTTCATACAGCATATCAAAGAGAATGCCATAAGCGATTGCTTTTCGTTAAAAAAAGGGAGGAAAGAAAGAAATTGGCGAACAGTAAACAACGAAAACATAACCAAATACCGGATTTAACATCAAAAGCCAATTTATGAGTGCAGAACACCTAAGCAGGACACAGAGTGCTAAATCTTATAGTACAATATGACAAGATGCTATTTATGTGGGAGGGGAAGGCAATAAGCACTGCACTACAGGACATCCAATTCAAATGGGTTGTATGTAATGCAGCTGCTCCACCACCAGCTTACCCACAGCCAATTCATTAACGAAAGCCGAAACAAGTTCATACGGTGATATGCTGGCACGCTGGCA
>NW_016165801.1:0-11944 GCF_001687245.7 Rhagoletis zephyria | reverse complement strand
ACACACACACACACACACTTACAAATTCGTGCACACATTTTTGTTGTTGCTTTTTTTTTCAAAATCCTAATTCCTTTTCTCACTTTCAGATGGTCCCATATCGACAGAACATTGCGACTGGTTGTATGGCATCTTTGGTCATGAGACATCGTGCACACGCTACTGGACTTGCTGGAATGGCACCGCTACAGAGCAGCTTTGCATCGGCGGTCTGTTGTACAATGAGAATGCCCACAGCTGCGATTGGCCGGAAAATGTGGACGGTTGTCAGAAGCATCGTAAGTATTACCAGCATACATGGTGGGGGGTTATGGTAAAGACAAAGACAACAACACCCACATCTAGGTATGCAAGCGATTTTCCTTATACGTACATACATACACGTACGTATGTTTCTAGCTCTTTGTTAGACAAGCTTCCAATGCGCATTTACGCCTGATCAAAAGCGTGTTAAATTTTCAATGACTTCAGCTGGTAATACTGTTGCAAAGGCTTGCTACCCACATTTATTGGGAGTACAACATGGTTACAACAACAACATGGAGGCAATTAAATCTTCTTAAGGCTTGCCAACATTGCTGTGTGCCTTGTTCCAATAGCCTTCGTCTTGTCTTTTGCCTTTGCGAATTAGCAAAATCCAGATTGATTTAGAAGCACTTGCGTGTGGCTAAATGGTCAAAAAGCATTTTGTATCAATATTTCGGTTTAATGTTGAAATCGGTTCAATAAACTACATACATCGTAAGGTATATGTAATATAAAATAGGCATCAGTAGTAGTAATCTCTTCTTCTCAGCGCTGCGTAATTTACGTCCATTCGTATTAAACGACCAAACCGGAGAACCGCTGCCATTGTAAACATTTTTTCGAATACTGATCAGATGTTGTCATTATATGACAACAGTGATTCTCCGTTATATTTAAAGGCTGGCGTTATTATCAGTGTTATGGCAACCCGAACTTTTCCATATAAGTTATTCTTGGCAACTCCTAAAAGGGTTTTTACGATTCATTCGCAGAAACTGTATCTGGAAATCCCGTGCAAGAATTGAGATTGTTTTGTAATTTGTACTTTTTCGTTCGACGTAATAAAGACTATTATAGAAATATAGTATGACATCGACTATATAGTTTGTCACCCCGTAAAAAGAGCAACATCTTCAGCAATATGGCTGAAAATGAACAGGAAAACACCTCGAAGTCGGACTTCTCGCAGCCACCCGCAACTATAGTGGAGGAAAACGTCCACGGAACTGATGCCAACAAAGAAATCGCCAAGACAACAATAAAGCTACCGCCGTTTTGGCAGCCCCATCCACATGGTATGTAAAAAAAACGTTGACTGGAGACCATGTGAAGTCCTTAGTAGAATGAACGGTGTTACGGAACCGGCTAGATATCCGTTGCCGCATTTCTTAGATTTTGCTCATACTCCTCACCAATGCACGATTTTCGCGACGATCGACCTAAGACGTGCGTAAAACCAGATCCCAGTCGAACCGGAAGACATACCGAATACAGCAGAAGAACGCTGGCCAAACTTTTCAAAGAGTCATGGATAAGATTTTGCGCGAATTCACATTTTCTTGGCCTTATCTGGACGACATCCTTATCGCGTGTAAGGGCGAAGCGTGATATCGTAATTAACTCATCGAAGTGCGTCATTGGCAAACTCGAAAAATGGTATTTCGCTACCAGAAAACCGAGTGGATGCATGCAATAAACCCGAAAGATGAAAGCATGATACATTTTTTTCGTAGACTCATGCCTAAAGCCACAGGACGGGACCACAAACCATTTTATTGCTGCCTTAATTTCTGACAATATTTTTTCGCCGCATTCCTGCCTGCCGGCATATCAAGCATTTTAACTTACGTCCTCCTATCTTCTGATTTATTTTTCGCAAAAATACGTTTCTCTTTCGGAATTGGCTTCAAAGAGGCTTGGTATGCTGCATATTTCTCTACAACAGTTGCGAACACTCTTCGTCATACCAGCTGTTCCTGTGTGGGAGGTAATAGCCAACTTCAGTGCTCATTTATGTCCGGTCGATGAAAATTTTCTTGTTGAGACAGGATTGAGAGTAGATTGCGAAATTTCTCGGCTGCTAATCATTAGGTTATAAATAATAATTGGTTCTCTGTTGTTTCATCAGGGGATAATGTCCATTGCTGGAAATGCTGAAATGTCCGACTAACTATTGCACGAAGTATGTTCAGCTTTCATGCAGAATGTGGGTATTTGTTCACTGATTGGGGTAAACCTGAAAGTAAGGTGTCGAGGCCCCCGCCCTCGCGCTGTCTCGTGGAATTTTTTTGCAATCATGTCCCATCCAACGCATTTTCTGTACTGTAGTAGTGTCAGCCATGTAAGCATGCCAGCAGATGGATAGGGACACCCTTCTTATACAGGGTCCGGATATACAAGAAGCATGTTCGTAAATCGTAGTCCCAGTTTGGTGAGTAGGCATCGTTAAAGCTTGTGGGTAGTCGACCGAGGCTGTATGGTCTTTCCCTTGGGTCTGTTTTATATCTGACGGGTAACAAAGATTTTAGAGATTTTCTTTTATATAGCGTGTCCCTTGCTTGAAGGAAACAGACGCTTGTTTGGAGCCACATTTACGGCTGAACTGTTGCTGCTACTTGACTTTAGTGAGACCCTAAACCAAAAAAGTTGCAGTGGGCTCAACAAATCATTGATTTATCATGTTACGCAGAGTTCACGAACGGGGAAACAAGAGTCGCCATTTAGTAAAGTCGTGAAACTGTTACTCAGAAGAACGACCATGCCGTATTAAAAATTTTTGCCTGCGATAAGTAGGCGTATTTCCATTTTGAGTGTTTTCCCATGGGACTTTGCATTTTGTTGAGTAAGAACATGGCTTAGAGGCATAATAGTAGAGGAAAAGTTTCAGAATTCTCGAAAAATATAGGATAATTGAGAATAAAATAATTGGTAAGTTTGCTGAAAATCTGAGGCGTTAGTTACTCCCCCTACTTTATATCCTAGCAACGATCTTAGAAGATACCTTGGACGCTTTGTCTTATATGTAAATATGGTTCATTCTACAACAAAAAAACATAAAAATATAATTTCTAAACTTTGTGCAAAATTCGCGAAAATTCAGTAAATTATAATGCGAATTTTCAACTTTTTAATCGGATTTTTTAGAATTTTTGGAATATGCAGATGTGTGGCCCAATCAATTCTAAAGTAGAAGTTCTTAGCTGCGAACTGCCTTTAATTTTTGGCAATCTTTTTCACGCACTCTCTTCCATACAAAAAAATTTCGAAATCACTTGATATGAAAAAAATGTCAAAAACCTTCAACAAAAAAAAATTCTCAAAAATCAAAGCAATTCTTTACTAACTTCGAACGTGCATTTTTTATACTATAATGAGCTAAAAACTGCGTACCCAGAAAAATTATAAAAAAATCTGATTAAAAAATTGAAAATTAGCTAAATGAACCCTATTTTTATAAAAAAGCTGGCGGAAAAATATAACAAAAAATTTTTTGCATATATTGTAATAAAGTAGCTGTGCCAATACTTTTTGCCGGTAGTGTAACATATATAGCCTCATTCTAGCAATACATATATAGCTTCATGCCGTGGCCGTAATTAAACGAGGGTTGTCCCATTCATAACTGTAGTGCTATTTTTACTGGAAGTTTGCTATATGTGCCAGAAACTTGGGCAATTTTCGGGTACCTATTTTTATAAATAAGCTGCTTTTTTCCGCATGCCAGACAGTTGCTTTGCAACCGCTCCTTCTGGTTATCAAACGCTGCTCTGTGACACCTTAGCTCAAATAAGTTGGAGTAGCCTCTCCGAACCTCCTTTTCTCTTTGCCGGCAACCCAAAGCTCTACACAGGTGGGTTACCAAAAAGCATGTCTAGAAGACCCGTTATACCTTATTGCATATCGTTGGATACAGGTAATGCTATATCTTTGAATGAGTATTTAAACCTTATTGCCAAAAGGTACAAAACTCCAACACTCTTTGACTCCTCCGATTATTAAATTTTCAAAATATGAGTGGTAAATTTGCACCTAGGTAAGTATAGATTGCGATGTCTGTCCTCATTTAGGCGTGACACGCAGTAAAAAAAGTTCTGAGGGGTACTAACTTGCTCAGGTGACTTCAACGCTATTCAAGGGCACCTGTATTAAAGGTCACCTTACCTCACAACCAGACACATTTAAATAGGTAACTACTTTTCCAAGGCAGATAATTACTGGCAGCTGTACCTTCTGTTGCACTTGCGCTGTAATGAATCCTTAAATAAATATACCGACAGTGCTAACCCATGCAGATTAGTTCAGTTGCATTTCCTCCTCGAACGGGTGTTGTTTGTAAAGTATTAAATTGGACGAATGGCTTGCTTCAATTTTAGTTTAACATCTCTATGAAATTCCCCGACTTTTCAGTAATAGTTTTAAATAGTCACTTTTCCCGCTCTTCCTACTAACTTCCACACTTACAAGAACGCCAAATTTGTTAGACCAGAACACTCTATATATTCGTATTTAACAACAACTGTATTTAACAGTTCTCTAATTGTAATTAGCTTGTTGCACTAAACCTAATGAGTTTATTTCTGTTTTTGTTGTTGCTTTTATTGTTTCACAGCTCTCTGCAATGAGGATGCCAACGGTAATGTCCCACTGGGTAAATCTTGCAACCGTTATTGGCAATGTCAGGGTGGCTATCCACGCTTACAACGCTGTCCCGCCATGTTGGTATTCGATCGTCATTCGTTGCGTTGCGTCGTCCCGCCAACGGAGGAGTGTGATATACCCACAACGCCAGCGCCACTAGATGGAGAAGGAGAGAATAATAATGTTGGCGGCGGTCAGCTGTCCAAGGACGAACAAGAACGGAAGGTAAGTTTTAACAGTGATTTATGAGTGCATACACTCGTACAATGGTAGAAGATTGTGTGCGTGCACTGGCTTGTGTTTAGCCAACGGGAGCGCTGGTTACTCACAATTGTTCGATGAATTCCACGGCTTGGCGCGTTCTGTTATTGTAGTTATGTTTACAGACCAAACCGTGTATGCTTGCAGACAGCAAAATTTTGTGGCATTGCATTAGCATATTTTGCGTGCAACCAATGATTAATTGTTCCAGCTGGCTGACTTCGATGCCCCATTGCCCTCTGGCTATAGACATCAGCACATCGACAGTTCAATGTTGGTTGCAGCTTGTTTGATGACAAATTTCGATGCTTACTCGTATGTGTTTCGTAAACATTGTAGAATAGTGTCCACTAGAATTTCCCACGCGCATGACTTTTCCTGATGGACAATTCAATGAGCTTGCTTGCCATTTTGCATGCTTGCATGTGCTTACGAGTTGCATAACATTATTTCCAGAGGATGAAAGGTAATGAAGTTTGTTACGAATATAAGTTGTTAATTTTTTATGTGGCCAAACTCATTTTGGAAATGTATCAAATACTGGGTAGGAGTGTAAATAATTTTACACACATTTTATGCTATAAAATTAAAAATAATGAAGGTTTCAGGACCAAATGTATTTTTAATATTTACTGATAAACATATGTATAGGTATACTAGAAGGAAATACTCATTCGAAATGTCCACCTTTGACCTGCCTATCGTCAATAACTGCGCGCATCTCGTTCATTGGAGAATCGGCCACAGCATTAAATGAAATATATCTTAAGAGAACCAATGTTGGGTTATCTTTTGTGAAAAACTATGTCCTTTTAATATTTCCACTTTTCTTAAACCAGCGGATTCAGGATTGCCAGAGGGCCATTCTTCAGAGGAAATGATTGCTGTCAAATTGCTTTGGGACCAGGTTCGAATCGTTTAGGAATAGAAATTGGTTAAGCGGCTTTACAACAGCTTTCAAAATGTTTTCTTGCTAAACCTTCGCCGATATTTTGACCCCTTTTTGCAGAAAGGCAAGTCTGTGACAACATCGTAAGGGGCACACTACCAAACGATGACTGGACCTGGATGATAAATAATTTATGAGATTGGAATTGAAAAATATTGTTATGAAAAGTTATATATCGTTGGCTTAGTTCGCAAACGTGCTAAGTCCATTTTTTTTTATTTTTTGAGGAGGGACAAAAAACCGTATAACTTTTTTTGTCGTTAATATTTTCCTAATCTGTAAATGCAGTTTTCTTCCTTAGTTCGTGCTCGGTGCCCGGTGGTGAAAAGCTGTGAAGAAGCATGTACCAGTACCAAGGCCTGATGAATACATGCCTGAAGATTTGTATCTCTGTCCAATCTACAAGTGGGTATATCCCGCCATTTGCGCCAATTATCGAGTGCTAGGTCTAATCGACTTGTCCTTGAAAGACTGAAGACCTTCATCCAACAGCGACTAGATTTTCAAGCAGAGTCAAATCATATAGAATACACTAGATATACAATTCGACAGACGCCATGTCTTAATTTGGGATGCTTCAAATTTAACTCGGCTGAGTAGAGTTTCGTTGAGCACAACTTTCAGCTCTATCTAAATTCAGAAGGACTTCTCAGCTCCGTTCGAAACCTAACGAAGCTTATTTGCTTTCTCTATTAGCGATTGTTCATCTGCTGTGAGAAATCTCCGCGAGCTATCGCAGGCGATGAACTATAAAATAGTGAAATTCAAAGCTTTTTTTAAGTTAGAATTTTGATGGAGGTATTTTTTCTGGAATGTATAGTATATGCTCGAAACAACGTGGAGTAAGCTATTTTTGCGAATAGAGTAATTTTCGTAATGTGAAATGTACCCATAAGCACGTTTTGATTTAAAATCTTATGCGATGAAATGCCCAAGATAGACAAGACGAATCACATTTGTGCGTCTTCTTCACAGCGGCACCGTGCATGGTATGTATGTAGTACATACAAATGTGTGTATGCAAATGACATTGACATCGTTGGCCTCAGGGTCTTCGCGTATTAAGATACACGTCGCTGTTGGTAATTATAACTTTGGAGCAGTGAGGAACTTCATCTTCCTATGAACCAGATTAAACACCACCAATAATGTCACCCTAAAGATTAAGCCAAGAATAACTCTCGGTAGGTGCTCGGTAGGTAGTTGGGGATTTCGAGATAACTAGTTATGAAAGATCTTTAGCCCTTATCTCCGAAGAAGAAGGGACGACAAACTCTATAGAGCTTTGTAATGATATGAACATAGTTAAGCGCATAAAATCAACGTAAACATGAATTCCGATGCTACGGTGAAATGAGCCTTCGACAATAGAAGGAGCACTTGTAGAAGGACATGTATGCGCTTTACGTGAAAGACTGGCGTAAGTTCTCGAAAGAGAGATGCAACCAGCCAAGCTTAATGTTCTCGGCTCGACCAACAAAGGGTTGTACTGTCAAGAAAGAATAAGAAGTTACAACATATAAAAATATTATTTGTTTTTAATATTTTTATTGAGCTTTGTACCACGATTGTTTATTAGGAAAAATTGAAAAAGCAACAAAGTCTAAGCGGTAGAAGTTATAGCACTATTTCGGAGATCACCACATCTCCTCATCAGATTTCTTTTTCTAGACTTCAGCAGGGATCGAACCTGCGAATTCGATGTTCAAAGTCAGAAGCGTTAACCACTGAGCTATGTACATCCCGTAAACTCTTGTTGCTAATTCATTTTCCTTATTCAACCAACTACTATCAAGTGCAGCTGATTTGCCGCTATTTAAACTCGACAGCGTGGTTGTTGTTGTCAATTCTATACATCCATTTGCTTATTTGCTTTTTTGTATAGTTTCAGGCAGGCTCTTCCTAAACTATGTATTTGTCAATGTTATTGTGGCTTGTTAACATTTTATTTTTAATATTTTTATTGAGCTTTGTACCACGATTGTTTATTAGGAAAACTTGAAAAAGCAACAAAGATTATTTGTTTTAATTATCTCTAGATGACGCCTTTGTGTAAGTGTGGTTAGAAAATTATTTTCAAATGGTCTTAAGACCATGAAGTTTATATGAGCTGCTACTTTTGACATTTTTTATGATGTAACATTTGTACATCGATATGTAGCTTTTATTGTTCAATGACTTGTAGTTCGTTAATTGCTTGATTTACGTAACTGGAGAGTTGAATATATGCTGCAATGACTATTTCGCGACGCAATGTCTAACTTGGGTTACATCTACATACTTTTCCGCAAATTCTTAATTCGCACTCAAAATTTTTTGTTACTTCTCATCGAGCAGCAATCCAACGACTACGGCACACAGTGGTCGGAGAAGGCACGTTTTACGCGAAAAATTAGAAGAGCTGTTACGATTATCATAAAACTGCGACATTGTAGTATTGTAGTAATGCTAAATCCGAAATGCTATAAAATGTTTAGTTTCACAATTGACAGCTGCCAAATCCACTGTTAGTTTCTCTAAAATTAAGAATTTTTTTTTTAAAATACCACTGATTACGTTTTTTGACATGCTGATCACGAATCGAATTTTATGTCAAATTAAAACCTTTACAGTTGACAGCTGTCAAATGGACTGTGAATTTTTCTAAAAATAAGACAATATTTTTAAAATTGCCATTATTGGTGGTTTGTAGATATGCTGATTACGAAATTAAAATTTTGAGAATTGGCAGCTTTCTCTACAAATAAGGAAAATGTCCCAAGAATTAAATATTTTATGTTGAAAGGCTCATTGATCTCGAGCAGTGATGGAGAAGTAGGTACAATTGTACTTTTTTCAGCTCTTTTATAATTTGAAAGTACACTCAGTACATATGTATAGACCATTTTCGGTACATTTTCTACTTAGCCAAATAAATTTTCCAGGAATTTTTCCTCCTTGTCGTTATACCAACCAAGTGCTGACGTATCCATATGGGCTTCTCTCGAGTGCACTCGAACTCATCTCTTCTTTATCAGACATCGTCTATTTACGTTGCCATATGAGCAGACAAGAATGATCAGAGATTTGTCAAGGTTGATTTTTATTCATTTAGAAGCCCCCTGCTAGGCCTAAGTAAACACCAGCGGACAAGAGTTAAGCCTTTTTCGATCTCTGACTGCCATTAAGCTGGCTTCTAATTAAACAAAGTCCTTTAAGGCGCATTCACCGTTCTAGTTCAGAGAGCAACTGAGAAAAGTTCTGAAAGCTTTTGAGTTGTGAACACAACTTCACGTTTAGTTCAGAACTAGAACGATGAATCCGCTCTTATTGCTTCGAAGAAATGACTTTCAACCATGCCACCCTCGTTCTCTGCTAAATTAATCTCTTTTGATTTTTTCTTAAGGTTGAAAGGTTCAAATGTAATTGCGTTTAATGTGAAATTGGCCTACACATATTTTCAAATGTCGGTTGATTTACATAAATTATATAGTAGACCTCTCAGAAGCTAAATCGCTATACGAAGACACCAAGCGAATACGAGATCCTGGCTTATATAGAGGGTTTGGGCGGACAAATGATTCAGAAGCACGGTCAAAAGAGCTCCCAGTGAGTGTTGGCAAGCTGGCGCAGCTCGTAGACAGGAGTTGACGAAAGAAAGTAATTCGCCTTCTCTAAAAGTTTATTCGTTCTCGGAAAGTTCTTCCAGTTTGAGAACGTAATCCTAAAATCAGGCTTGGTAGATTTTCGTCATATTTTCGTACTGCTGAACAAGTTGTTGACGTGATGTGAAATGTGTAACTAAATGTACATACAAATTTTTTAGTAACATTCGTCCGCTGTTAGATACAAATTTTTCCTCAAAATAAGTACAATTTGAAAATTTGATTTTCCAGCCTTGTTCTCGAATTCTGTATCACATAAAAACTTTTACTGTTGACAACTGTCAAATCAATGTCAGTTGAGTAATCAATATATGAGGCAATGAGGGCAGAAATGGCCTAACCCACAAGTTTTATCTTGTACCTAACTTCTTAAAATAGTTTCAAATGTAATAAATCTTAAAGTAAAGGTCGATTATAACTTAACTTGATGATACTCTACATAGCTCCGAACTATAAAATTTAAGACTAAGCGACTTTATTTTTAAAATGTATCTTATTTGAAACTATTTTAAGTAGGGAAGCACACAAAAATATTTTAGGTTACCCCACTTCTGCTCTCATGGCCTCATATATGTTGAGTAAAATTCGATTTTTTAAATACGAGGCAACATATCTAAAATGAATTTATGATCAAAATATGAAATGATAACAGAATCGGACGTCATATTGGATTTTGCATTTTGAGTTTTCAAAGACTAGTTTAAAATTCGTAATCAGCGAACTCAAGAACCTTTAAATAACAAATTTCATAAAAATCCATTAATTTTTTAAATTCTTGGTCGCCATATTGGATTCTTATTGCATTTTTAAAAATTGACTTATAAATGATATGATGCTAAATAAAGATTAAATTACATTAATATATATAATTTTGATGCACTTTATGATATCTGGAACAACTGCTAAAGTTGGTCTAGTGAAATAAAAATGGCCGCCACTCTTTTTGGCGCTAGTATGTGCGGCATTTCTTTTCGTAGATCCTTAAAGGATTCCTTGCATTACTTTTTGGTAAAGGAATGAAGAGCCTAATAGGCCATACTCATAAGTTATACTTCTTTGTAGGAAATTTTTCTTGAAAAATAAGCCGGTCTATTTAGGTACTGATAATTTAGCAACCAAGTTTTAATGTGACCATAATTTTCTGTGTTTAAGAAATAGCACCAAACCAATTGTTATAATTAATAGTATCGATAAACAAATTGTTAGAAAAGCTATCAATAAATAACTGTTAGAATGTGCCACGATAGAATTCATTGAACTAAACGGATCCAACGGCTTCCTCAGCAGATATTATAGAAGATACTAATCAGTTTTGAGTTCGTTGGACATTTCTGAATAAGAGTAGCCTTATTCCGGTTAATTCATCACACTTTTAAAATATGCCTTTTTCGTGTAAAACATGGCTTCTTTGACCACTGTGCGTCAGAAAATGAAGCGATTGTCTATAGGTAAAACTACGCCACCACCCACTCGACAAGGCCATTGCCATTGCTGTTTTATGTTTACTGTCGTCTGGCGGCAACAGCTGCCACACTCCAACGCTTCAATGGCTGGTACAGCGATTACTGCTAATATCAATGTAGCAACATTTGTTATTGATGACAGGCGACTTAAGAACGACTAAGGGCATGCAGCGTGCCACATGCAACGTGATTCGTGCATGCCACATTGCTACACGCCAAACAACGTATACCATATTTGCCATGAAAAGTTGAAAATAGCTGCTTACATGATGTGCAACCATTACGAGACTACCACAACGTGAACATAAGTAGTTTTGGCTGTGGGTGAGAGCGCGACATTCCGCTGCCGTCTGTTTTCTTATTTAGTGTAAGTTCGTCTAGGCATCTACTTATGCTGTCCCGTGCCTTTACTTCCATTCGCTTAATCGACGTTTAATCATGTCAAATGCTGACTACAACTCAAAGGGGAAGGAAAACTTTGCAGTGCACGGAATGCTTTATCATCAGCTGAGAAGAACGTGTTCGGTGCAAGTGGATTAGGAAATTGTTCCGCCATGTTTTTCTAAATTGGAACTTATGGAAAGTATGCGGAGATATACATACACAGATATTATAAGACTACTGGATTTATTATAAAGGTCTTAGACAGCACTTTATGTGACACACGACAAAAATCAGAGGAGAAGCTCGTCCAAACACCAACATATTGCGTAAGTGCCAATGTTTTATTTTTAAAGTTCCGAATATAACCTCGTTCTTCGTCAGTAACGTAGCCGAGTGTAGGTCTTTTTGCGCTTAGTCACTCCATGGCGTGTGTGGGCGATATTGCCTTCATTGTCCACCCAGCCGAGTAAAAATATCTTTTCACCAATCCCGCCCAAACTGATGCTCCTACAGGGTGTCATTCTATCTTATTCGGAATTCATCGCCCACGAGAAAATGTTCTTAGACTTAGCATAATA
>NW_016165800.1:25903-26329 GCF_001687245.7 Rhagoletis zephyria | reverse complement strand
ACTGAACCGCTCAGGAACAATCTACTACAAGAGCGTGCAATTGCTGGAGCATGCCGATGACATCGACATCATCGGTAGCAAAGACCGCGAAGTCTGTTCTGTCTTTTCCAAGGTGGATAGGGAAGCAAAGCGAATGGGTCTGTCGGTAAACGAGGACAAGACGAAGTATCTCCTGTCATCAAGCAAACAGTCAGCACATTCCCGCCTTGGCACCCACGTCACTGTTGACAGTTACAATTTCGAGAAAGGAGGGAATTTATTTTACTTGGGAACCAGCATTGAAATCCAACACAGAATCACTCTTGACAACAAGTGCTACTTTAGACTGAGTAGGCAATTCAGGAGTAAAGTCCTCTCTCGACGTACGAAAACCACGCTCTATAAGTCACTCATCATGCCCGTGCTGGTATATGGCGCAGAAGCATG
>NW_016165800.1:18449-25696 GCF_001687245.7 Rhagoletis zephyria | reverse complement strand
CGCTCTATAAGTCCCTCATCATGCCTGTGTTGGTATATGGCGCAGAAGCATGGACAATGACAACATCTGATGAGGCGGCTCTTGGAGTGTTTGAGAGAAAGATTTTGCGGAAGATTTACGGGCCTTTACGCGTTGGCGACGGCGAGTACCGCAGACGATGGAACGATGAGCTGTATGAGCTTTACAACGATATGGACATAGTACAGCGAATTAAAATACAGCGGCTCCGCTGGCTTGGTCTTTTCGTTCGAATGGACACCGACGCTCCAGCTCTGAAAGTATTCAACTCGGAACCCGCTGGTGGTAGCAGAGGAAGAGGGAGGCCCCCACTGCTTGCTTTGCTGAACTCGGCCAAAATCGCTTAGGCGGTTACAGCGCCAAAAAAGAAGAAGAAGAAGAAGAAGACAGGATACTTGCATGGTTTGTTCAGGGAATTTCAAACACAGTTGGTACAAATTTTTGATTAAACTTGCCATTCCAATTTCACGATTATCCTTTGTAAAAATTCTACGAATACTGTTATTGAAAGTTACCTTGAATCCTTTTTCACAAAGCAACTCCACAGACAGCAAATTTCCATTAAACGATGGTATATACAAGACATTCTCTACATGAACTTCTTCAATATATTTGTTTTGATTTTCCAGTTTTAGTACGCACACTCCTTTACCAGAAGAATTTATCACATGCCCATTCGCCGTTGTGACCTTATCGTCACAAAATACATTCAACAATCAAAAATTTCATTTATCACAGCATATGTGACAAGTTGCACCAGAATCTACAACCCAACCTGTATTCTTACTATCCATGGTGAAACAAAAATTTTCCTCAACAGACTTTTCATCAACGAAATGTGCTTTCTCCTTTCTTTGTTGCCTGTTCTTCAGTTTCCAGCAATTTTTACGAATATGCCCAATACCCTTACAATAATGGCATACTGTTGATTTTGCATTACCGCTGGACTTGGCATGTTTAGAAATCTTCAGGATTGATTCTTCATTTTTAAAACGTTGATTTTGCTTTTCAGATTATTCTAATAACTTGTTCTCAACAAGAGTCATTGTTAGATCCTATTCATTACGAACTTCCAGCGCCGTGATCAGTGTGTCATATGTGCTCGGTAAACTGCTGGAGAGCATTGAAATTATCCAAGAATCCGCAATAGTCTCTCCCAGAGATTGGAGACATGAAAACAGTAACTTCATTGCAGTGATGTGCTTTTCAACGTCGATACCAGTTCGGAGCTTTAAACCGCATATTGAACGCATTAACTTCACCTTGTTGCTTAATGTTGCCTTCTCATGGTATTCTCGCAAAACNCAGACAGCAAATTTCCATTAAACGATGGTATATTCAAGACATTCTCTACATGAACTTCTTCAAAATTTTTGATTTTCCAATTTTAGTACGCACACTCCTTTACCAGAAGAATTTATCACATGCCCATTCGCCGTTGTGACCTTATCGTCACAAAATTCATTCAACAATCAAAAATTTCATTTATCACAGCATATGTGACAAGTTGTACCAGAATCTACAACCCAACCTGTATTCTTACTATCCATGGTGAAACAAAAATTTTCCTCAACAGACTTTTCATCAACGAAATGTGCTTTCTCCTTTCTTTGTTGCCTGTTCTTCAGTTTCCAGCAATTTTTACGAATATGCCCAATACCCTTACAATAATGGCATACTGTTGATTTTGCATTACCGCTGGACTTGGCATGTTTAGAAATCTTCAGGATTGATTCTTCATTTTTAAAACGTTGATTTTGCTTTTCAGATTATTCTAATAACTTGTTCTCAACAAGAGTCATTGTTAGATCCTATTCATTACGAACATCCAGCGCCGTGATCAGTGTGTCATATGTGCTCGGTAAACTGCTGGAGAGCATTGAAATTATCCAAGAATCCGCAATAGTCTCTCCCAGAGATTGGAGACATGAAAACAGTAACTTCATTGCAGTGATGTGCTTTTCAACGTCGTCACCAGTTTGGAGCTTTAAACCGCATATTGAACGCATTAACTTCACCTTGTTGCTTAATGTTGCCTTCTCATGGTATTCTCGCAAAACGCGCCAGGCATGCTTTGCGATCTTACAGTTGCTTATCCGGAACATTTCCGTGTCAGCAATCGCTAGTCCAATAAGAATTGAAGCATCGATGTCTCGCTGCATCCAGGAGGCGTCTGGCAATGAAGGAACAGGACCTTCAACAACATCCCAGACCTTCTCCTTTTTCATAATTAGCTGCATTCTATATTTCCACAGCTCATAATTGTCACGATTCAATTTAGTAATCGCCAGCTTTAAATCAGCCATTTCGCAATAAATACAAGATTTCCCAATTAAATAAATCTTAGTTTAAAGAATTCTGTGATGGAGGCCCACCTCTTACAAATAGTATTTAACAGCAGTGAAATAATTCTTTATTTCAGTTCAGATTCAGTAACAAGAATGAAGAAAATTTGTATTACATGAAAAGTTCTTTGACAAATTATTAAATTAACTTGATGAAAATACATATAGCAAGTATATGCAAATGTAAAGTAGTAGTATATAAAAAAATATTTAACAGTTGTTTCATCGTCACAATCATGATGCAACGGTTACATGCCGACTACACTTTCGCACACTCGGTCGTGATATTTCAGTTCATTTGGCGCCTAAAAATTCACTTGGAGCAGGTATTTTCTGTTTTTCTGGTTGATATTTTCGCGAAATATTTGCAAAAACCTGCAATTTTTAAAATATTGACTGTGCTGCAACAATTCCAGACATCATTTTTCAGTAATAAATATCTCTTGTTTTCTTTTCCTGAAATGTGTTGTGTGTTTCGTCATATTTTATAGTTAAAACGCTCACATTTATTGAATTTTAATGCAATTATCCACTTTTTAATAATTACCACAGATTTTATGCAATTTTAATGCAAATATTAACTTTTTCACTAATTTTTCCGGATAAAATGTAAACAAACATGCGTGCACAACGACAAACGCACTTATCCGTTTCTGCATCAGAGACCGGCTTTGAGTACTAATAAAATTTGTGTACTTATTCTTGATCCATAATATTTAGTGCAAATAAGTACTTACACTAATTCAAAAAATGGCTAAGAGTAATTTCCACGAAAACAAGAACACACTCAAATTATACTAACTTTTATTTGTGGCGGCAATTTTTGTCTCTATCGAGTATAGTCTACCCAGCTGGATTTTACTCATTTGGTCGAGTGAGAGACTAAAATAATTTGAATGAGTTTAATATTATTTGTGTTGTGTTTTGCGCTACATCAGTGATGGCATTTTTGGTACAATGGTACTTTTTTGATACAATTTCGTTTACTACGCAGTACTTTTTAGTACAATTTTGGTGTGAATACTATAAATATATACGTAGCTCTGAAAATTCACCGCGAGATTTTTTTTAATCTTTTTGTCTTCGCCTTCTCGTTTTTGCCTTTGTAGGTTTTGAAAAAAGGTTTTGAAATAACCATTATAACATAGCAAAAGGTGTGCTATCAACCTCACATTCCTAGGCAAGTTTTGAAAGAATATTTTCGATACTAAAGCTTAAGGTGTTCTTACACGATATGTATTTGCATGTCTACATGCCACTTTTTACATATGGAAATGCCAACATATCGTGTAAAGGCAAATTAAATTTGTTTCTGTAAACATGTTTCTATTTTCATCTGACACACAGATGGAATCATCTGAGTTTAGTTAACTAAAAAAATTAAACAAAAAATTAATTAAAATTAAATTAAATATATATCATTTTCAAAGAACGTATTTTTAAATAGTTAAATAAAGACTGTGAATTTGACAGACATACGCAATTACATACATATGTATTGAAAAAGTAACATTTACAGATGCAAATACATATCGTGTAAGAACACCTTTAGTATCCAGCTCTTAAGAAAACGGTCAAGAAAAAATTGCCATTATTTCGCGTGTGTGTCCAAGGAATTTTGACATTTTTTATACCTCACAGCCTGTTGCCTCACTTTTTCCTCAAGAAATAATGGAGCGGGCATATATTTCTGTTGCAAACCTGGGTTGCCTTGTGCTCTTTTTTCACAAAAAACGTTAGAAAACCGTAGTAGAAAGCGTACTAAATTTCTGAAGAACTGCGTACTGCCTTAAGGAAATTTTACGCAAGGAAATTTCTTAGCCATTTCTTGTACGTCGTTTATATGGAGTTTTTGCTTTTCTTAAGAGCTGGATACTAAGCTTAAATCTTATTAAAACAATATGTCGAAACCAGCTTCATGTAGTATATTTTTTTTTCTGAGTTGTTTGTGGTAATTTTTTAGATTTTAGATGAGTGATCAAAAGAGAAAGCTTCTGGAAATATTTTACAAACTACCATGCGCGATTATTAAAAACAAAAACGTCCAAACACAATAACATATCAGTTGTGGGACAATACTTTTTTCGATTATTATCGATAAAATTAGAGCCGACACTGATTTGTTCGTGATTTGGTTCTTGGTTAAGATAAACTACGTACTTTCATCTTAATCTACTGAGAGACTTTACAAGGCGAAATTACTTAGTTTGTACTTTATTTATGCGTAAATTAAGATTGACCTCTAAATTACGCCAATGGGAACATAGTTTAAATTGATCGGACTACAAACGGCATTCTTAAAACATGTATTTCTAGGAAATCTAGTTAAAAGCCCGAAATTTTTACGAATGTTTGTTGATTTTTTGAATGTTGCGCAAAAATTTAACCGTGGGGTTTTATTAAGGTATAAACTGCATTTTTATAAACGAATAATTAAATTTAAATAATTTTAAGATAAATGGCCAATCTTGTCAATATGTGACTGTCGTAAAGTTTTGATAAGCACTTGAAATACTAAAAGTAAAATGTCAAACTTTAGTACTGAATTCAAAGAAGATGTCTCTTTTATCCATGCATAATAACTTAAAAAAATTTGTTTTTTAGGAAGTGTACCTTAAAATATGTGCATACACATTTATGTTCAAAGTGTAAGATGTACCTACATAATCTTTCCCATGAATACCATCAAATCATTGATCTTGAAGGGAATCTATGTATGCATGTACTAAGAAAATATATGAGCAAATTAAAAAATCCATGCAATTTACAGTCGAAAATACAGTTTTTGTATAGATTTCGTACGAAGGAACACTTTCATTTCCCAACACTGTGCGACATGCGGGCGCCACCATAAACAAGTGTGAGCTAAAAGTGAGAGTGTGTTAGTGTGCCTTCGCATGCTGTCGCTTTCTCGTCGTTTGTACATGTTTTGTTGCTATAGACGACGAAAATGATTTTCGGAAAATCAGTAAATTCACTAAAATCACTCAACTGAGCTATTGGTGCTTCTTAGTGCTGCGACTCATTTCGGTATAACACATTTGTTTAATAGCTCAATGAGAGAATTGAGCACTACACCAATTCATGTCAACAGAGAACTTAGTCATTGTACATACTCTCCACGGTGCAGCGAACAAAGGTGGCGCCGTCAGTGGTACCGCTACTTTGGTTTTGCCGATTTTGACAGTTGTGGTAACTTGTAAATAAACCTTTGTTTACAAATCAGCAAAAGAGAAATTTGAATTATAAGTGAAAATCAGTTTAAATTGTGTTAATTTGCAATTAGTGAGCGATTTTTGAGTTAAAGACTGCGTAAAAACTGATACAATGAAGTTCTGTGTGTTAAAGTGCGACAGCCGCCAAGATACAAGAAGCGTAGATGCAAGTGTAGCGCTGACGAATCGCTGCATTTTGTGTACATAGGGCACGGCAAAGCCAGTACCGAAATGTTTCTCTATTATTATATTAACAGCATTTCCTCACAATGATTTTGTTTCTGCTCCACGCAGCCTCCATTAGCAAGTTAACTAATCAATCCCACTCAGATGCTGGCATAGTTTGCTGCACCAGCCTTAATTGCAAAGCAATGGAGTACACTAAAACGTTTGCTGAAGCAGGCTCAATTGCAAAGCAATGGAGTGCACTAAAATGTTCACTGTTCTCTAATAGATTAGGTGAAAAATGCAATATTTTCACATTGAGCAAAATTAAAACACGTTTTTCGCTGTAAAGTGAACTGCTTTGGCAGTTTCAACTCGTTCTTCTTTTCGCTCTATTCTTTGTTTACTTGTGGTACACAAATGTCAACGCCCAGGACGGCGCAATCTTGTATTCTATCATTCTTGCATACTCTCGCTTTGTGTGCCGTACGTAAAATAGTGTTAGTGCATATGTGTGAATATTTTTCAATGAATAATATCCACTTACACTATTTCTTGTGTTATTCAACCAATTACTTAAAATCATGAGTAATTGCAGTTCCCTGTTCTGCATCTTCTACGATTTGCCGATAACGACAAGTGTGCAGATCTCTTTTGAAATGCATATGTTCGGCTCAAAATTACTGGGCGAGACGATAACGCAACTATGATTGGACGACAAGTGTGTAGATTGCCTTACTGAGGATTAAAACGGCATGCCGGTCGGCTCAAGCGGTTTGTGATTAAACCTACTTTAGAATTTTCCATACACTACAATACTACGGCAAATTTGACTTCGGCAATTTTTCTTCCCCTGTTAGGGTCCTGTCACACGATCAGTAATTATCACGATATTTGGATCGCGATCCATATTGATGGATTGATGGATCGCGCATGAATGCTACATGTTCAATCTTTATCGCGTCAGTATTTGCATAATTTTCACGTTGCATGCTTATTAAGGTGCAAGAAAATGTTTTTATTGTGTACGAATAATTTACAGATAATGCTTTCCATAATTTGTTTTTAATTTCCAATGTTAATTTAAATACTTTCTACTTGTTTTGAAAGGTTTTAAGCACCGAGAGCGAAGGCAATGCGAATACGTTTTCAATGTTCGCATTATGAGAGTAGAATATGTACTGACGAAATGCATGGATCCCGTTTTGAAAATGTTACAAGATCAGTATTTATTGACGGTATTGCGATCCGCGATCCAGATTTCAAAATTTTTTTATATTTTGCGATATGGATCGCGATCCATCAATACTGCACGCTACACCGTCAATAAATATCGCGATATTGGGATCCCGTCAAGAAATACTGAACGTGTGACATAGCCCTAAAACCTAGGCCTTGTACCAACCCAAGAATGATAGAATACAAGATTGCGCCGTCCTGGGCGTTGACATTTGTGTACCACAAGTAAACAAAGAATAGAGCGAAAAGAAGAACGAGTTGAAAC